>NC_141873.1:96414045-96568461 GCF_056163025.1 Triticum urartu | reverse complement strand
GTAAAATACCCCATCGATCAGCTCCACAGATATGTCCGGATCCTCCTGGGAGGCCGGGTCAAGGGACCGTCCAGGGTCCTCGGGTTGTGGAGGAGGGTTGTTTATCTCCTTTACAGCCTTGCGCAGCTCCTGTGATGAAATCGCAAGACTGAATACTTAACTACGGGAATACGAAACGGATGGGCGAGAAAAAGTCTCCGCTTACCTAGCTCGAAGGATTGTACATAGAGAATCCGCCCTGCGGGTTGACATGAAGGAATTCCTCCTCTTCTCCCTTGTACAAAGTGGACAAGATCTTTATTAGATCAGTAGCCGATCCCGGCCCTTTGCGGCCGTGGCGGGTGGCGTCATCCTCTCTGTTGAAATCCCACATGGGGTGGCCTCTATACTGGAGCGGCTGCACCCCCCGCATGATACATATCGCCATGATCTCGATCATGGTCAAACCGGATCGAGCTAAAAAACTTATCCGGCTCATCAGGTAAAGAATGTCCCTGTCATCTTCCTCCGGGGAGCTCTGTGGACGCCAGCTCCGGCGCTTCTTCAAAGGGGCATTGTCGAACTCAGGAAGGCCGATCCGAATAGGATCCGAGATGGGGACGTCTTCTATATAAAACCATTCTGAAGGCCAGTCTTCGGACGTCTTCTTTGGGGTTCCGGATAGGTATCCGATCCCGGCAACACGCCACACTTTGGCTCCGCCCACTTGATATATTGACCCCTTCTGAGAACGGGGCACAAGGCAGAACAGCTTCTTCCACAGAGTGAAATGAGCCTCACATCCCAAAAACAACTCGCGAAGGGCTACGAATCCCGCGATATGCAGCATGGAGGCAGGCGTAAGGTTGTGCAACTGGAGGCCGTAGAACTCCAGGAGCCCCCGGAGAAATGGATGAATTGGGATTCCGAGCCCTCTTACCAAATAAGGGACAAGGCATACCCGCTCTCCCTTGGGGGGATTGGGAAGGCTCTCCGCTTGCTCTCCGCCATTATAGGTGGCATGCCCGGCTCGAACCGGGACCATGTACGTTGGGGGAAGAAATCCCTTGGTCTGAAGCATCACTAATTTGTTGTGCGGGATGGAACATCTCTCCCAATCTCCAGGCTTGGAGCTAGGGAGGCGAGAGGAGGAGCTGCGTCGACCGGCCATGATGGAATGGATCTCTGTCGGGTGCGCTCCGATGAAGGCTTGCTGAGGGAGGATGGTGTGATTTGGATCTGAATCCTCATCTTTTTAATAGGCGGCTCATTCATACAGCTAGGGCGGTAAATGTGAAATCGCCCTGGCTTTTTACATTCGCTCGACACGTGGAAAGTGGCCATTATTAGGCGTGGAAGCCATGGAGTGCAACATTCACAAGAGACCGGACACTATTTCGTCAGGTACACAGAATTTGGAGAGGAACCCGCCTTGCAATGCCGAAGACAATACTGCGCGCCAGACTCATCCCCATTGAAGCCTGGTTCGGGGGCTACTGAGGGAGTCCTGGATTAGGGGGTCTTCGGACAGCCAGACTATCTCCATTGGCCGGATGGTTAGACTATGAAGATACAAGATTGAAGACATCGTCTCGTGTCCGGATGGGACTCTACTTGGCGTGGAAGGCAAGCTAGGAAATACGGATATGAATATCTCCTCCTTTGTAACCGACCTTGTGTAACCCTAGCCCTCTCCGGTGTCTATATAAACCGAAGGGTTTTAGTCCGTAGGACAACAACCATAACATACAATCATACCATAGGCTAGCTTCTAGGGTTTAGCCTCTCCGATCTCGTGGTAGATCTACTCTTGTACTATCCATATCATCAATATTTATCAAGCAGGACGTAGGGTTTTACCTCCATCAAGAGGGCCCGAACCTGGGTAAAACATCGTGTCCCCTGCCTCCTATTACCATCCGGCCTAGATGCACAGTTCGGGACCCCCTACCCAAGATCCGCCGGTTTTGACACCGACAGCCGCTCTTCCGCTCTTCTCCTCTTAAACCACCGCCGCTCCTCTCTTGTTCCAATCTAAATGCAGCGCCGCTCCTCTCCCCTTCCATTTCAAAACCACCGCCCTCCTCTCCTGTTCCAGTCCAAAACTAGCGTCGCTCCTCTCCCGTTATAATCCAAAACCAACTCTGCTCCTCTCCTGTTCCATTCAAAAACCACCGCCTGCGAGTGAAGGTGCTGTGGAGAAGTATATCGATGGAGGAGTACAACCGATACTTGAGGATCGCAGACGGCGACCCTGTGAAGCTAGCTAGGATGTTGGAGATTCAGTCTTGGTTTGACAACAAGGACCAACTAGCGGCGACGGCGACATCCATGGCTAAATATCTGCAACAGAGCGAAAAGGTGGCGATACTCCCGAAGGGAGTCGCGCCGGAGTACATAGAGCTGCTCCTCTAGGCCATGGAGCAAACAGATTCACCGAATCCGATCATGAGGGAGCGGTGGTGGGAGTATCGATCCCAGATGGAGCATCCACCAGAGATTGAAGGATCGAGCATCTACAGGGTGCCGTTTGTGAGGTTGTCCTGCCAGAGCGAGCCGCTGGAGTCTTCGTCGACCGAACCCAACTGCAAGAGGAGAAAAGCAGTTGGCCCGATGACGCTTCCCCGCCGTCGTCTCCCTCGCCATTCACATCGTCTCACGGGGCGGCTGTTTGCCGCCGAGGAATAGGAGGGGGCTGCCCCCCAGCCCAATAGTCGGGCAGGTTGTGAATTGTCAGGAGGAGCTTAGGGTTATCAGTATTTGCAGGTTGTGAATTGTGTTTTGTGTTGTGTATTTTGAGAGTACTTTTAGATATGAATGTCTTTTGAATTTCAGATTTGCAGTATTGAGCATATGAAGTATTTTATAAATTCTAGATATCTATTTTTAGCACTTAAAAAAATGTAGTTTCATAGGAGTATAAAAGTGTAGACAATGTGATTCTCAGAGAAGAAATAGCAAGTTTTAGTTGCAGATAAGAAACTGCAAGTTCAGTTTCAGATAAGAAACTGCAACTTTCATTGGCAGAGCATTTATATTAACATGGCCTTTTCAAATAGGGTTAACATCATGTTGGAAGTTTTATTCATGGTCGAAAATGGAACTACCAGCCAGTTAACATCATGCTGATCAACATTCATGCATAGCACATCTTCATATGATGCACAGTCAAAATGCCCACAGAATGTCGAGTGTGCGAAACACAGAGAAAACGAGGGACGAAGTTTTGGCAAGTGTTGGACGTGGTTTTGGGCTTCCCCGTCTAGGCTTTCATTTTTAACATGCGCAACCCACATCCTCGAATGGGAGGTCCGTAGGCCTGTTTGTATTTTCTTAGGGTCGTCATGTATCGACCGGCCTATGGACCTCCCATCCGAGGTTTTATTTTTGGCAGCCCAATTTATGTATTGTTTTGAAGAAAACGCAGAGGTCTATTCTATTTTTATATAAGAATAGGAACGCCAGGTCCAGCTTATGTTTCCCTTCTAACTATATTGTATATATTTAAATTAGTTTATATGTTGACTGTTTGGTTCACATAATTGGCAAATAGATGACCGCTCTCGCGATCCCCTTCGCCCCCGCCACCACCTCCACCCTCGTCGCCGCCCCCGCCACTACCTCCACCCTCGCCGCCGCCATAGATCTCGCCACCACCCCCACCTCCCAACTCCGGGCGCGCCTGCCCCCCTTAGCAAGTCCGCTCGCGCGCCCCATGGAGTTGCCGGCCATATCCACGGGGGAATGGCTGGAAGACAGGCAGATGTACAAGATGCATCTCCCACATGTCTACAAAGCCTTCCCGCGGATGCTCCAGCCGCTTGACTCCGTCGCGCCAGCAGAGGAGGAAGCTGCGAGGGAGGAAGCCAAGGAGGGACCGAATCCGTTCTCTCACTCGCGCAGGTATGCTCGGATGTGCAAGGATCATGTGGACTGGGAGCTGCTGAATCTAGCCCTGTGGATCTACTTCAAAGGAGATTTCTCAGAGAAGCACAGGATGCCCCACCCCAGTGAGCCGCCGATTGCGTTCGTTCGATGGGAGAAAGGAGAAGTGAATTCAAGAGATCCACGCCGTGTTGCGAGATGGGAATGCTTGACTGGACTCCTTCCCACCAGCACGCCACCGGAGCCGAAGCAGATGGATCCCCTACCTTACCTCTCCCCCAAACCTGCAGAAGATTGAAATTAGTCTTGCAATCTGCTTCAATTAAGCTCTCTGGTGGTTATTTCTGCTTCCTGAGAGACAACATATGGCTGGAGGATGAGAAGGAACCAGGAACTCCGATGAATTTCCCCTATCACAATGGGGGGAGCGCCGGTTGGGCAGTGGTACGGCCCACCTCCGCCCCAAATGGGGGCACAATCTAGGTAGGCTCGTGTAATTGCCCAAGATCAATCTGCTGGTGCTTCTGACTCTCAGATCAGTGGGAAATCTCAAGGCAAGAATCAGCAAAAGAAGAGACAGGACATCCAGAAAATTGCTCCTGCCCCTACTTCGGGCCATATGGCATACTCCGAGGTGATCTGCTACACTGTGGGGAACCAGGGCATCATTTGGATAAATGTGTCAAGCCCAAGAGTTGTTTTATCTGCAAAATGGTTACCCATAAAGTTGAGAATTGCCCTGTCAGAAGGAAAACCCACAGTTCTGCTAGATATGTTGGAAGTGCTGCTCTAGGATTATGTCCACCATTGACAGAATTTTCTGTGATACAGAATTAGATAGTTTTTTCACCTTTCTAGTTGTAGAGCTCTGCCCAGATGTGGTAGTGACCACACTCCTTTGCTCTGGGACTTTGGTCTTAACGAAACTCGAAAGAGCAATAGTTTTAAATTTAAAAAGTGGTGGTTGCTTAGCGAAGATTTTACTGAGCTACTCAGGAAAATCTGGATTGAGCCTACTGGGAGAAGCTGCCCCCTAGAAAATTGGCAGATCAAAATCAGGAGATTTAGAAGAACTACCAAAGGGTGGAACTCCAATGAGGAAGCTAATCTTAGAAGATACAAAAGGCTTCTCCTCCTTGAGTTTGATTCTTTAGATATTAAGGCAGAAACAACTGACCTCTCTGAGGCTGAGACTAATAGATTAAACTTTGTCCATGGAGAGCTCAAGAAAATTTGGCTTCAAGAAGAAATCAAAGACAAACAAAGGTCTATAGATAGGAACGTTAAGGAGGGTGATAGAAATACTGCTTGCTTCCATGCAGTAGCTAACCAGAGGAGGAGGAAAACCCTCATTCACTCCCTTGATGGCCCTAATGGCCCTGTTACTGAGGTAGATGAGATGCTGAAAGTGGCTAGTGACTTCTACAAAGACCTGTTTAAGAAAGAAAAGCCTTCTGGGTTCTCTGTACAAAACAATTTTTTATCTGCTTCTGAAAAAGTCTCTCCTGCTGAAAATAAGCTGCTAGAAGTCCCTTTTTCAGAGACAGAGGTGAAGGAAGCCATTTTTAGCTCTTATCCTGATGGGGCTCCTGGTCCTGATGGGATTCCCTTCTTGTTTTACCAGGATTTTTGGGCCTTGGTGAAAAATGATCTCTTAGATCTTTTCCAAGCCTTTCATAGAGGAGAGTTGGATCCAGCAACTTACTCATGGGGGGTCTGTTGGGGTCAAGTTAAATAATTGTGAAAGTGAATTTTTCCTTGCTGGTAAAGGCCTTAGGCAAGGTGACCCCATCTCCCCGCTTTTGTTTAATTTAGTAGTGGACGTTCTTACTAAAATGCTGAGAAAAGCTGCTGATCATAGTCTGACTGCAGGGCTCTGTCCTGAGGTCTGCCCTGGTGGCATCATCTGCCTTCAATATGCAGATGATACCATCCTTTTGTTAGACAATGGCTCCACACATGTTACCAATCTGAAAACTGTTCTAACCTGGTTTGAACAACTCTCAGGCATGAGAATCAACTACTCTAAAAGTGAACTCATCCCTATCAACATGGATGATCAGGAGCTAGCTGACTTCCTCTCTATTCTAGTATGTAATGAAGGTAACTTCCCCATTAAGTACCTAGGTATCCCTCTCCACTATGATAAACTGAGGAGAGAGGATACCCAACCCCTTCTGGATAAAATCATTGTCACAGCCCTAGAGTACCTGAGTGAAATAGTTGCATCTGCACTCTTGCATCATGTCTAAAATTTCTGAAAGTTGAACTGAGGTTTGTTGAAACCCTCAGAAACCAGTTCAAAAATAATCAACATTAAAATGTCTTCAAAGAAATCCAAGAAAATGTTCCTCTTAGTCTCTGAAAATATTGGCAAGAAGTAAAATTCAAACCAATTCTTTTTGTATCTCAGTAACATTTATTTTGGGCCTTTGAATTGATTCAATAACTATTTGCATTGGATATATATTTTTTATATAATTAATATATTTCCAATAATTCTGGAACATTTTATGTGGTTTGGGATATTTTAGTTCTAGTCACATAATTATTTTCAGGATTTTATAAAATGGTTTGGTGTTAAAACTAAACCCAAAACAATTGCAGAAAAATAGAAAACAGAAACAATTTAGAAAACAGAGAAGAGAGAGAGCTTACCTGGGCCAACTCACCTGTGCAGCCACCTGGCGGCCCAAGTGGCCGGCCCAGCCCATCTGGCCCTCCCCTGTCGTCTTCCTCCCCGCGCCAATAGACAGCGCGCATGGCCGAGGCACGCCGGCACGCGCCCGGCCACCTCCTGCTTCCTGCCGCTTCCCCCTCATCGCCTGGAAGTCTCCAACGCCGCCACGCACGCCCCTGGAACCTCCTCGCACTCTCCCTCGCCCACAACCTCTCCCCTCCCCTCTACTCTCTCCCCCATGGCCGACCGAACGAGCCGAAGCGCACCGACGTTGTTCGCCGCGGCCACAACCACTCCCTTGCTCCCTCTCCGTGACCCCGAGCTCCGCATCTTTGCCCTCCTCGTCCACGCCGAGCCAAACAACCGGGGGAGCACTGCATCGCCATCCCGGACGTCTTCTTCATACTCGGTGTCGGCGATCCCCGCCGCTTGATTCGTCACCATCAGGCCGTCCCCAAGCCCGCTGAGACCGTCGTCCGACTCCCTGTGAGCTCCGCCGTTGTTACCCACTCTTCCCCGCATCGTTTCCTTGCCATAGCGCCATTCCCCGCCGTCACCGAAGCTCACCGCCGCCCAGCCTTGTCGCCGCCATGGCTTGAGCTCGAACGAGTCACGCCCGTGCACCTCACTAAGCTCCTGGCGACCCCAGGAGGCTACGCAGTGTTCTACTTCGCTCGCCCGTGCTCCGCAACGCCGTTTCCGCCGAGGTCCGAACTACGGCCGCCGCAGCCGAGCTCGCCGGTGTCAGCTCCGGCCATCCCAGCTACTGCTGCTTGCTGGAATGGATGCGCGCGTGTGCCAGCAATCCGTAGCCGCAAACGGCGCGCCAAACCGTCGACCATGGTCAAATCCCGAGCCCTCCGCCGTCTCGGGCTTCGCTGGCGACGAGCCGCGGGTCAACTTCAGCGAGTTGACCCGGGGGTTTGACCCCGTCTGACCAGGGTTTGACCACCCTGGGTCACTGACGCATGGGGCCAGCCTTGCTAATTAACCCAGGTTAGTGTTAATTATTTAGTTAGTTAATTAGCCTCTGACATGTGGGCCCATGCCTTAACTAAACTAGATTAGGTTTAGTTTAATTTTAATTAACCTTGTTAGTTAACTGTGTCACTGACGTGTGGACCCCATTGTCAGGTTTGACTTGGACCAGCCCCTTTGACCCGCTGACATCATGCTTACACATTGCTGACGCAGTTAATCATTTTCTAGATTAAAAATAATTCAGAAAATTCCAGAAATTAGTATAAACTTCTAAAATTCATAGAAATTCAACCGTAACTCCAAATGAAATAAATTATATATGAGAAATTATCAGAAAAATCCAATCTATCCATCTGTACTGGTTTCATGCATGTTTAAACAAGTTAACTTGATGTTTAGTGCAAAAACATGATAAGCACTATTTAACATCACAAATGAGTTTGAACTTTGAATCTTTGGTTCAAAATAGCTCAAACCCATCTGGTTGTAGTTGCATTAGCCCAACACACTCATTTTAGCATGTCATGATCATGCATCATATTGTGCATTGCATTGATTGTGTTTCTTTCTTTGTTGCCGGTATTTGTCCCCTCTCGATAGACGTGGTTTCGATGATGAGTTCGATGACACCGATGAAGAGCTATAATATCTTCAGAAGTGCCAGGCAAGAAAAACCCCCTTGTTCATTCCGATACAATCCCACTCTCTCGCTCCTGCTCTCTTTTACTGCATTAGGACAACAACGATTCAACTGTTACTTGCTGCGGTAGTTGAACCCTTATCCTCTGCATGACCTGTCATTGCCACAGTAAATAGATGAAACCCACTAGCTTGAGTAGGAGTTGTTTGAGCCCTGATGTGCCTACTCATTCATGCTTGTTTGTCATGCCTGTTATTGCTTAGAGTTGTGTCAGGTCTGATTCATCGGGGATGAATTGGAACAGTGATGAACATGTCCTACTGTGTGTGAGCTAAGTGTGTGAACACGATTTGGTAAAGGTAGCGGTGAGAGGCCATGTAGGAGTACATGGTGGGTTGTCTCATTGAAACCGTTCTTAGGAACTGAGTTCTGTGCTTGTGATCCATGACCAGCTACTACCACGCATTGGGCCCGAATCCAATGGACCCTCTCGACTAATTAACTGCCCTTGTCCTCTGACCCTAGGGGTGGGCTATGATGCGGTAGATACACCGTGGCACAGTGTACCGGGCGCCCGTTTGGTGTCTCGGGAACCCTGCACACATTGTTTGGGGCTGTGAGCGAAACTCCGGCCGAATCTCCTCACGGATGGAACCCGAATAGGCAATAAACCTGGACTAGAGACTCGTGTGGTTAGTCAGGTCGTGGCCGACTCCCTCGCCAGGCTTCCGCTTGAAGGTTGCCGAGATACAAGATGTGTACATGGTGGTATGTGGCGAGAGCGTGTGTGAAGAAGTACACCCCTGCAGGGTTATAAATGATCTATTTGAATAGCCGTGTCTGCGGTAAAGGACTTCTGGGTTGCCTATAACAGTTCATTGACAAGTGAAAGTGGATACTCTAAAACTCGCAAGATAAGTGTGAGTTCTATGGATGGCCTTCTCGTAGGGAGACGGGAGCAGATCCATAGTGGTGTATTGAATGGTGAATATGTGGACTCGTGTGCGCCACCTCAAAAGAGTTGCTTGCAGTCGTAGTTCAGGTTAGCCACTGAGTCAAAGCTGGCTTGCTGCAGTTAAACTCCACCACCCCCCTTGTTGATACCGATGCATATGTAGCTAGTTCTGATGTAAGTCTTGCTGAGTACCTTTGTACTCACGTTTGCTTAATTTATGTTTTGCAGAGAGACTTCAGTCTCGCTAGTTGTTCCGCGTGGACCTCGACGTTTAGCTTGATACCTCAGCTACGATCTTGTGCCCTTGGAAGGATCTGGTAGATAGTCAGGCTTCTTAGCCTTTTTCATTTGTAGATGTCTGTACTCATTCATGTTAAACTTCCGCATGTGCTTTGCATTGTATTCTATGATTGTTGGGTCATGAGACCCATGTTTGTAATATCTCGCTCCTCGGAGCCTAATGAATAAATACTTGAGTTGTAGAGTTATGTTGTGATGCCATGTTGTATTTACGCATATCGAGCATATTGTGTGTATGATTGAAATGCTTGGTATGTGTGGGATCCGACAATCTAGTTGTTTATCCTTGGTAGCCTCTCTTATGGGGAAATGTTGTCTAGTGCTTCCATGAGCCATAGTAGTCTGCTACAGCCCGGTTCACCGGAGTCCTGCTAGCCCAGCACTACTGCTCAGGACACTTGACTGGCCGGCATGTGTTTCACTTTGTTCCTGTGTCTGTCCCTTCGGGGAAATGTCACGCGGTGACATCCGGAGTCCTTCCTAGCCTGCTACAGCCCGGGTTCCCAGATTCCTGTTAGCCCAGTGTTACAGCCCGGATTCACACGCTGCTGACCGACATGCTCGATGTGATTCATGTATGCCTGTCCCCATAGGTCAGTGCCGCTTTGGGTTCACGACTAGCCATGTCGGCCCGGGTTCTCTGTCATATGGATGCTAGCGACACTATCATATACGTGAGCCAAAAGGCGCAAATGGTCCCGGGCCATGGTAAGGCGACACCCGTGGGAATACCGTGCGTGAGGCCGCAAAGTGATATGAGGTGTTACCGGCTAGATCGATGTGACTTGGAATTGGGGTCCTGACAGCTTTGGTATCAGAGCCTGACTGCCTGTAGGATTACCAAGCCAAACTGGTCGAAGTTGAGTCTAGAAATGCTTTAGTTATGTAAGGGAATTGATTGTGGAAGGGAACGTAAGGCTCTTTTGACTCCTTTACCCTATGCCCTTCTGATCTGAGTCAACCTCTTCTTTTCTACGGGGTTAAGGACTAGGCTTCTCCTCTATCTCTCAGGATGACGTGTTACTAAACCGTAGTTGCCTAGGATTGTTGGGTTTAAGCCTCAGTTCAGCTCCTACTACTTCCATATGTTCATAGCTGGCCTCAGAACCTTGATATTGTGATATTGAGTGGTTATGCCACCATTTTGTAGGATGTCTCAAATCTTGTTGAGTATTTACAGCCGTTATGCGGTCCGAGTCATCCCAGGTTTCTAGATAATCTGATGCATTTGCAATCCTTTCTTTCCGTTCCCGATGTCCTTTATGGTCAGAATAAGCGCACTAACTGGTGCGTTGAAGTAATTTATTGTCTCGACATATATGTCGGAGCTATTATTATGACCGTAGGTGTTCTATGGAGTCACCTAGTAATCAAGCAATGCTTTGTATCCCCAGTGTGATGATTCTGGCCACCATTCTCGAAAGCATTCCGATGCCATTTAGTAGTAGGTATTCTACTCCTGGGTTCTTGACCCAAGATCCACCCTACTTACCTCCTGTTGATAGTGTTTGCTCGTTCCTTTAGGATATTAGTAACCTTGCGATAGTCCTCGAGGTTTGTGGCATATCGTTCTTCCAATACCATGAGCCAATATGGCAGACGTTATTTGAATCAAAAGATCACAATTAGAGTACTCTTGAGGAGTTCTCCATTCATAATTGTGACTCTGCCAGTCCTACCTCTCTGCATGGGTTATCCGGAAGAAATATGTTGATCTTTGTTCAACATACTAATCTGTGCATCCACAACTCAGAAAGATATATGTTCCTTGAGTTGATCCTCCTCAGCTGTATTCTGACCCTAGTCTATCAATTGATAGTCAGGAATAGTTGTGCATTCGTGTTCATCGATGCCTATTATTCTTGTGGTCCGTCAAGCCATTCTGTTCCGGAATGACTAGGAGAAACAAACTCCAGTACCTCGTCCACTTCTAGGATTGGGTCAAAGTAGTTGTATTCCACAGATTAAAATGCCAATTTAGTTTTTGTTTTGTTCTACCTTGGGGTATTACCATATTTATATCAGGAATGTCATGGGAATTGCACCACCTCTTATGAATTCTTGACGCAGTAATACTTCTTGCCATCATTGTTCATTCCTTAGTTCCGTGTTATTATAACCGGAATGCCGACAAGTGAACCGTGATGTGTGAAAGCAATATTCCTAGCAACTCCGTTGCATGGTAGTTAATGGACAATACTCTCATTCTTAGCGTGCTGGTAATTAAATCATCATCCTAAGATTGATCGTGCTACCTAGTCCATATTTCCGGGTGCACTCATCGACCAATGAGTTAGGACTGTGATAATCCCTCGCTCCTTGATCATATCATCTTGCCCTGAAAAGAAAGATTGTTCTCGAGTTTAATAACATATCGGTGGTTTGTGATTTTCTAAATATCTTTTCGGAGGTATCACCCGGCTGTCACCTGATCGTGAACTTGTAGCCACCCTCTTCTCCGGGAATCTGTGTTGGGTACCCCTGAGCTAGTTGGTTAAGCTTAACAACAACTTGGAGAGTTGGAAGATAAAAGCTTGTCCTACCACACTCATCCCTAAGGGATATCTTGTATCTGTGTTGAAGAAAGATAATATCTTCATCGATTGATCCACGTGATCAATTGTCGGCGCTATTGCCTTATCAATCCCTTGATTTGAGTGTGGGCTATCATCAAATCAAGTTGAAACCAACGATATTCATAATGTTTTCTTACTCGTGGTTGATCCCTCGAGCATACACCATTACATCTTTTGGTCTGACCAATGCTATCACCGTGTTCACTTGATGGTGGAAGTCCAGTGATATGGAAAATTCTGATGAGTTGTTGTTGAGCCCATCAGCAGCATTTTGTCTCCCCATGATTCGTGTTGAACATCAACCTAGTGTTGAAAACTTTGTAAGCAATGCCTTCGTGTTCTGTTCTTGAAGCTTATGCTTGGATGAAAGAAGTGACCTTCTCCAAGTTCACGTGCTTTAGGTGTAAGTTGCCGCCATGGACTTTAGAAAGGTTTATTTTGTTTCCCTTGGAATCATCCCAAATCAGTCATGCATATGTGCGAAATACTCTATGGTTTGGTAGATTAATTACCTCCACTCCATATGTGTTCCTAGCACACCAAGCCACTGATTGACTTGTTCAAGGAAAAGAAGTCTATGCTTGGGATCTAATCCATGGACTTGCGTAAAGACTTTGAAATACATGATGATGGTTCCTGACCAGAACTCGATAGTGTTTTATTATAAGACTACTACGTGGTCATGCTTGTCTTGGACAGCGTGTTCACAGGTTTGTAGCAGAACCAGCTCATGTTTTGGAGCTTGCTATCGCAGTTCATTTCCCGAGAATCTCACAACATCATCTCGTTGGTTTGTGTTGCAAACTTTCCTTTTCAGACATGTCGTCTGAAGTATCATGTTACCAACCAGATTTGAATCTCAGGCAGATATGATGGTTGGAACACACTCCAAGAACTATAATATTGGTCTCTCTGTAACCAGTAAAGTGAATGTCGTGGCCAACACACCCAGCCGAAAGACCTATTATTGTAGTATCTTGATTGAGGAAGTTGGCCACCTCCCCATAAGGATTTCGTAGGATTTACTCCAGGAGTTCTTCTTATGGATCCTTTTGTTGGAAATATGCCCTAGAGGCAATAATAAATTGGTTATTATTATATTTCCTTGTTCATGATAATCGTTTATTATCCATGCTATAATTGTATTGATAGGAAACTCAGATAGATGTGTGGATACATAGACAACACCATGTCCCTAGTAAGCCTCTAGTTGACTAGCTCGTTGATCAATAGATGGTTACGGTTTCCTAACCATGGACATTGGATGTCGTTGATAACGGGATCACATCATTAGGAGAATGATGTGATGGACAAGACCCAATCCTAAGCATAGCACTAGATCGTGTAGTTCATATGCTATAGCTTTTCTAATGTCAAGTATCATTTCCTTAGACCATGAGATTGTACAACTCCCGGATACCGTAGGAATGCTTTGGGTGTATCAAACGTCACAACGTAACTGGGTGACTATAAAGGTGCATTACAGGTATCTCCGAAAGTGTCTGTTGGGTTGGCACGAATCGAGACTGGGATTTGTCACTCCGTGTAAGCGGAGAGGTATCTCTGGGCCCACTCGGTAGGACATCATCATATGCGCAATGTGACCAAAGAGTTGATCACGGGATGATGTTTTACGGAACGAGTAAAGAGACTTGCCGGTAACGAGATTGAACAAGGTATGGGTATACCGACGATCGAATCTCGGGCAAGTACAATACCGCTAGACAAAGGGAATTGTATACGGGATTGATTAAGTCCTTGACATCGAGGTTCATCCGATGAGATCATCATGGAACATGTGGGAGCCAACATGGGTATCCAGATCCTGCTGTTGGTTATTGACCGGAGAACGTCTCGGTCAGGTCTGCATGTCTCCCAAACCCGTAGGGTCTACACACTTAAGGTTCGATGACGCTAGGGTTATAAAGGAAGCTTGTATGTGGTTACCGAATGTTGTTCGGAGTCCCGGATGAGATCCCGGACGTCATGAGGAGTTCCGGAATGGTCCGGAGGTAAAGATTTATATATGGGAAGTCCTGTTTTGGTCACCGGAAGAGTTTTGGGGTTTATCGGTAACGTACCGGGACCACCGGGAGGGTCCCGGGGGTCCACCAAGTGGGGCCACCAACCCCAGAAGGTTGCGTGGGCCAAGAGTGGTGAGGGACCAGCCCCTTAGTGGGCTGGTGCGCCTCCCACCAAGGCCCAAGGCGCAGGGAGAGTGGGAGGGGGCAAACCCTAGGTCCAGATGGGCCTTAAGGCCCACCCTAGGGGCGCCTCCCCCTCTCCCCTCTCTTGGCCGCCACCCAAGACCCATCTAGGGCTGCCGCCCCTCTAGGGGTGGGAACCCTAGAGGGGGCGCAGCCTCCTCCCCTTCCCCTATATATATGAGGCCTAGGGGCTGCCCATAATACACGTGATTCGATCTCTCGTTGGCGCAGCCCTGCATCTCTCTCTCCCTCCTCTTCTATGGTGCTTGGCGAAGCCCTGCAGGATTGCCACGCTCCTCCATCACCACCACGCCGTTGTGCTGCTGCTGGATGGAGTCTTCCTCAACCTCTCCCTCTCTCCTTGCTGGATCAAGGTGTGGGAGACGTCACCGGGCTGCACGTGTGTTGAACGCGGAGGTGCCGTGCGTTTTGCACTTGGTCATCGGTGATTTGAATCACGACGAGTACGACTCCATCAACCCCGTTCACTTGAACGCTTCCGCTTAGCAATCTACAAGGGTATGTAGATGCACTCTCCTTCCCCTCATTGCTGGTCTCTCCATAGATAGATCTTGGTGACACGTAGGAAAATTTTGAATTTCTGCTACGTTCCCCAACAGTGGCATCATGAGCTAGGTCTATTGCGTAGATTCTATGCACGAGTAGAACACAAAGTAGTTGTGGGCGTTGATTTTGTTCAATATGCTTGCCGTTACTAGTCTTATCTTGATTCGGCGGCATCATGGGATGAAGCGGCCAGGACCGACCTTACACGTACTCTTGCGTGAGATAGGTTCCACCGACTGACATGCACTAGTTGCATAAGGTGGCTAGCGGGTGTCTGTCTCTCCCACTTTAGTCGGATCGGATTTGATGAACAGGATCCTTATGAAGGGTAAATAGCAATTGGCATATCACGTTGTGGTCTTTGCGTAGGTAAGAAACGTTCTTACTGGAAACCCATAGCAGCCACGTAAAACATGCAAACAACAATTAGGGGACGTCTAACTTGTTTTTGCAGGGTATGCTATGTGATGTGATATGGCCAAAGGATGTGATGAATGATATATGTGATGTATGAGATTGATCATGTTCTTGTAATAGGAATCACGACTTGCATGTCGATGAGTATGACAACCGGCAGGAGCCATAGGAGTTGTCTTAATTTATTTATGACCTGCGTGTCAACTTAAATGTCATGTAATTACTTTACTTTATTGCTAACCGTTAGCTGTAGTAGTAGAAGTAATAGATGACGTGACAACTTCAAGAAGACACGATGATGGAGATCATGATGATGGAGATCATGGTGTCATGCCGGTGACAAGATGATCATGGAGCCCAAGATGGAGATCAAAGGAGCTATATGATATTGGCCATATCATGTCACTATTTGATTGCATGTGATGTTTATCATGTTTATACATCTTATTTGCTTAGAACGACGGTAGTAAATAAGATGATCCCTCATTAAAATTTCAAGAATTGTTCTCCCCTAACTATGCACCGTTGCTACAGTTTGTCGTTTCGAAGCACGCCGTGATGATCGGGTGTGATAGATCCTTACGTTCACATACAACGGGTGTAAGACAGTTTTACACATGCAAAAACACTTAGGGTTAACTTGACGAGCCTAGAATGTACAGACATGGCCTCGGAACACAGAAGACCGAAAGGTCGAGCATGAGTCGTATAGAAGATACGATCAACATGAAGATGTTCACCGACGTTGACTAGTCCGTCTCACGTGATGATCGGACACGGCCTAGTTGACTCGGATCATGTAATCACTTAGATGACTAGAGGGATCTCTATCTAAGTGGTAGTTCATAAGATGAACTTAATTATCCTGAACATAGTCAAAAGGATTTTGCAAATTATGTCGTAGCTCATGCTATAGTTCTACTGTTTAGATATGTTCCTAGAGAAAATTTAGTTGAAAGTTGATAGTAGCAATTATGCGGACTAGGTCCGTAACCTGAGGATTGTCCTCATTGCTTCATAGAAGGCTTATGACCTTAAAGCACCGCTCAGTGTGCTAAACCTCGAACGTTGTCTGTGGATGTTGAGAACATCTGACATACACATTTTGATAACTACATGATAGTTCAGTTAAACGGTTTAGAATTGAGGCACCAAAGATGTTTTTTGAAACGTCGCGGAACATATGAGATGTTTCGAGAGCTGAAATTGGGATTTCAGGCTCGTGCCCACGTCAAGAGGTATAAGACCTCCGACGATTTTCTTAGCCTGCAAACTAAGGGAGAAAAGCTCAATTGTTGAGCTTGTGCTCAGATTGTCTGAGTACAACAATCGCTTGAATCAAGTGGGAGTTGATCTTCCAGATGAGATAGTGATGTTTCTCCGAAGTCATTACCACCAAGCTGCTAGAGCTTCGTGATGAACTATAATATATCAGGGACATATATGATGATTCTTGAGATATTCGCGATGTTTGACACCACAAAAGTAGAAATCAAGAAGGAGCATCAATCGTTGATGGTTGGTGAAACCACTAGTTTCAAGAAGGGCAAGGGAACAAAGGGATACTTCATGAAATGGCAATTCAGCTGCTGCTCTAGTGAAGAAACCCAAGGTTGAACTCAAACCCGAGACTGAGTGCTTCTCTAATAAGGGGAACAGCCACTGGAGCAGAATTACCCTAGATACTTGGTAGATGAGAAGGCTGGCAAAGTCGATAGTAGTATATTGGATATACATTGTGTTGATGTGTACTTTACTAGTACTCCTAGTAGCACCAGGGTATTAGATACCGGTTCGGTTGCTAAGTGTTAGTAACTCGAAATAAAAGCTACGGAATAAACGGAGAATAGCTAAAGGTGAGCTGACGATATGTGTTGGAAGTGTTTCCAATGTTGATATGATCAAGCATCGCACGCTCCCTCTACCATCGAGATTGGTGTTTGCATTGAGCATAGACATGATTGGATTATGTCTATCGCAATACGGTTATTCATTTAAGGAGAATAATGGTTACTCTGTTTATTTGAATAATACCTTCAATGGTCTTGCACCTAAAATGAATGGTTTATTGAATCTCGATCATAGTGATACACATGTTCATGCCAAAAGATAGCAATGATAGTACCACCTACTTGTGGCACTGCCACGTAAGTCATATCGGTATAAAACGCATGAAGAAGCTCCATGTTGATGGATCTTTGGGCTCACTCGTTTTTGAAAAGTTTGGGACATGCGAACCATGTCTATTGGTATATATGCATGAAGAAACTCCATGCAAATGGACCGTTTTGTACTCGCTTGATTTTGAATCACTTGAGACATGCAAATCATACCATATGGGCAAGATGACTGAAAGCCTCGTTTTCAGTAAAATGGAACAAGAAAGCAACTTGTTGGAAGTAATACATTTTTGATGTGTGCAGTCCGATGAGTGCTGAGGCATGTAGTGGATATCGTTATGTTCTTACTTCACAGATGATTTGAGTAGATGTTGAGTATATTTACTTGATGAATCACGAGTCTGAATTATTGAAAGGTTCAAGTAATTTCAGGGTGAAGTTGAAAGATCGTCGTGACAAGAGGATAAAATATCTATGATATGATCATAGAGATGAATATCTGAATTACGAGTTTGGCACAGAATTAAGACATTGTGGAAATTGTTTCACAACTGATACAACCCGGAACACCATAGTGTGATGGTGTGTCCGAACATCATAACTGCACCCTATTGGATATGATGCATACCATGATGTCTCTTATCAAATTACCACAATAGTTTATGGGTTAGGCATTAGAGACAACCACATTCACTTTAAATAGGGCACCACGTAATTCCGATGAGATGACACCGTATGAACTATGGTTTAGAGAAACCTAAGCTGTCATTTCTTAAAAGTTTGGGACTGCGACGCTTATGTGAAAAAGTTTCAGGTTGATAAGCTCGAACCCAAAGCGGATAAATACATCTTCATAGGACACCGAAAACAGTTGGGTATACCTCCTATCTCAGATCCGAAAGCAATAAGGGATTGTTTCTAGAATCGGGTCCTTTCTCGAGGAAAAGTTTCTCTCGAAAGAATTGAGTGGGAGGATGGTGGGGACTTGATGAGGTTATTGAACCGTTACTTCAACTAAGTGTATAGCAGGGCACAAAGAGTTGTTCCTGTGGCACCTACACCAATTGAAGTGGAAGCTTATGATATTGATCATGAGACTTCAGATCAAGTCACTACCAAACATCGTAGGATGACAAGGATGCGTACTACTTCAGAGTGGAACGTAACCCTGTCTTGGAAGTCATGTTGCTAGACAACAATGAACCTACGAGCTATGGAGAAGCGATGGTGGGCCCGGATTCCGATAAATGGCTCGAGGCCATATAATCCGAGAGAGGATCCATATATGAAAACAAAGTGTAGACTTTGGAAGAACTACTTGATGGTCGTAAGGCTGTTAGGTACATATGGATTTTAAAAGGAAGACGGACAATGATGGTAAGTATCACCGTTAAGAAAGCTCGACTTGTCGTTAAGATGTTTTCCGACAAGTACAAGGAGTTGACTACGGTGAGACTTTCTCACTCGTAGCGATGCTAAGAGTCTGTTGGAATTATATTAGCGATTACTGCATTATTTATGAAATCTTGCAGATAGGATGTCAAAACATTGTTTCCTCGACGATTTTCTTGAGGAAAGGTTGTATGTGATACAACCGGAAGGTTTTTTCAATCCTAAAAGATGCTAATAAGTATGCAAAGCTCCAGCAATCCTTCTGAGGACTGGAGTAAGCATCTCGGAGTTGGAATCTATGCTTTGATGAGATGATCAAAGATTTTGGGTGTATACAAAGTTTATGAGAAACTGGTATTTCCAAAGAAGTGAGTGGGAGCACTATATAATTTCTGATGAATATATGTTGTTGATCGGAAATGATGTAGAATTTCTGGAAAGCATATAGGGTTATTTGGAAAGTGTTTTTCAATGGAAAGCCTGGAGTAAGCTACTTGAGCATTGAGCATCAAGATCTATAAGGATAGATCAAAATGCTTAATAGTACTTTCAAATGAGCACATGCCTCGACGTGATCTTGAAGGTGTTCAAGATGGATCAGTCAAAGAAGGAGTTCTTGCCTGAGTTGTAAGGTATGAAGTTAAGACTTAAAGCTCGACCGCGGCAGAATAGAGAGAAAGGACGAAGGTCGTCCCCTATGCTTAAGACATAGGCTCTACAGTATGCTATGCTGTGTACCGCACTTGAAGTGTGCCTTGCCATGAGTCAGTCAAGGGGTACCAGAGTGATCCAAGAATGGATCACAGGACAGCGGTCAAAGTTATCCTTAGTAACTAGTGGACTAAGGAATTTTCTCAATTATGGAGGTGGTAAAAGAGTTCGTCATAAAGGGTTACGTCGATGCAAGCTTAACACCTATCCGGATAGCTCTGAGTAGAGATACCGGATACGTATGATGGAGCAACAATTTAGAATAGCTCCAAGTAGAACAGTTATTTGGAATAGCTCCAAATAAAACTTGGTAGCTACATCTAGGAGATGACATAGAGATTTGTAAAGCGCACACGGATCTGAAAGGTTCGGACCCGTTGACTAAAACCTCTCTCACAAGCAACATGATCAAACCTAAAACTCATTGAGTGTTAATCACATAGTGATGTGAACTAGACTACTGACTCTAGTAAACTCTTGGGTGTTAGTCACATGGCGATGTGACCTGTGAGTGTTAATCACATGGCGATGTGAACTAGATTATTGACTCTAGTGCAGGTGGGAGACTGTTGGAAATATGCCCTAGGGGCAATAATAAATTGGTTATTATTATATTTCCTTGTTCATGATAATCGTTTATTATCCATGCTATAATTGTATTGATAGGAAACTCAGATACATGTGTGGATACATAGACAACACCATGTCCCTAGTAAGCCTCTAGTTGACTAGCTCGTTGATCAATAGATGGTTACGGTTTCCTAACCATGGACATTGGATGTCGTTGATAACAGGATCACATCATTAGGAGAATGATGTGATGGACAAGACCCAATCCTAAGCATAGCACTAGATCGTGTAGTTCGTATGCTATAGCTTTTCTAATGTCAAGTATCATTTCCTTAGACCATGAGATTGTACAACTCCCGGATACCGTAGGAATGCTTTGGGTGTATCAAACGTCACAACGTAACTGGGTGACTATAAAGGTGCATTACAGGCATCTCCGAAAGTGTCTGTTGGGTTGGCACGAATCGAGACTGGGATTTGTCACTCCGTGTAAGCGGAGAGGTATCTCTGGGCCCACTCGGTAGGACATCATCATATGCGCAATGTGACCAAAGAGTTGATCACGGGATGATGTGTTACGGAACGAGTAAAGAGACTTGCCGGTAACGAGATTGAACAAGGTATCGGTATACCGACGATCGAATCTCGGGCAAGTACAATACCGCTAGACAAAGGGAATTGTATACGGGATTGATTAAGTCCTTGACATCGAGGTTCATCCGATGAGATCATCGTGGAACATGTGGGATCCAACATGGGTATACAGATCCCGCTGTTGGTTATTGACCGGAGAACGTCTCGGTCATGTCTGCATGTCTCCCGAACCCATAGGGTCTACACACTTAAGGTTCGATGACGCTAGGGTTATAAAGGAAGCTTGTATGTGGTTACCGAATGTTGTTTGGAGTCCTGGATGAGATCCCGGACGTCACGAGGAGTTCCGGAATGGTCCGGAGGTAAAGATTTATATATGGGAAGTCCTGTTTTGGTCACCGGAAGAGTTTCGGGGTTTATCGGTAACGTACCGGGACCACCGGGAGGGTCCCGGGGGTCCACCAAGTGGGGCCACCAACCCCAGAAGGTTGCGTGGGCCAAGAGTGGTGAGGGACCAGCCCCTTAGTGGGCTGGTGCGCCTCCCACCAAGGCCCAAGGCGCAGGGAGAGTGGGAGGGGGCAAACCCTAGGTCCAGATGGGCCTTAAGGCCCACCCTAGGGGCGCCTCCCCCTCTCCCCTCTCTTGGCCGCCACCCAAGACCCATCTAGGGCTGCCGCCCCTCTAGGGGTGGGAACCCTAGAGGGGGCGCAGCCTCCTCCCCTTCCCCTATATATATGAGGCCTAGGGGCTGCCCGTAATACACGTGATTCGATCTCTCGTTGGCGCAGCCCTGCATCTCTCTCTCCCTCCTCTTCTGTGGTGCTTGGCGAAGCCCTGCAGGATTGCCACGCTCCTCCATCACCACCACGCCGTTGTGCTACTGCTGGATGGAGTCTTCCTCAACCTCTCCCTCTCTCCTTGCTGGATCAAGGTGTGGGAGACGTCACCGGGCTGCACGTGTGTTGAACGCGGAGGTGCCGTGCGTTCGGCACTTGGTCATCGGTGATTTGAATCACGACGAGTACGACTCCATCAACCCCGTTCACTTGAACGCTTCCGCTTAGCGATCTACAAGGGTATGTAGATGCACTCTCCTTCCCCTCGTTGCTGGTCTCTCCATAGATAGATCTTGGTGACACGTAGGAAAATTTTGAATTTCTGCTACGTTCCCCAACACCTTTGTATTCCGAAGTCTGGCCACTACTTGATGACTATGTTGATGCTTTAAGCATGACCGTAGTAACCAGTACATCAAGGAGAACATTAGAAGCGGAGTGCTAAATGTCTCTCGGTCGATCATCCAGATTTCGTTTCCTTGGCCTCGCTAAGGTGAAATCTGAGAAAGGGTTGTCTTTCTATGCATCTGCATTGTCCATCTTTATTCGTCAAGGTAGTAAGATGTGTTGCTAGGATCCTCGATACGGATGTTGGTAGAACCTTGATGAATATGGAAATGCTCAAGTTCTTGAGAGCACGCGCAAGCAAAATAATCCATTGCGTTGTTTTCAACAAGGTAGTCCACATCATACTTTCTAGTCCAAGTATGTCATTTCTTTGAACTCCTTCAAATGATCGATTGTGATTACCTTAGGCTGGTATAAAGAGTCTCAATGATTTCTAAATCAAAAGTAATTCTTTTTGCCACTTAAGGGGATAATTCTACAAGTAACCTTCCCTAAGGTGCCCCGTTATGGAATCATAGCAATTAACTCCTCTCTACTCTGACTTCGTCCACCATCTTCTTAGGTGTGGAATTGTTGCCTACCAAAATTAACTTTCGCCATCTATTTCTTCCATCCCTCTCTATGTGTGTTTTGTGTCTCAGTTCAAGAGATGTTATTACATCTCATTCTGTGAGTTGATCATGATTTGCTTGTCTTCCTGAAGATCGAATCCTGTAGAGCTTCCCTCTCTTTCCCTTGTCATGTTGGGTGAAGATCTCGAAAGCAAAGATGTCAAATTTAATATGATGCAATGAATCAACATCTTCGAGAAGAGCAGTTGGATCAAGAAGATTGTGTTAGTTGGTGCCCCCTCTGCCTTCTTACCTCACTACCTGAATCTCGGGACGAGATTATTGTTTAGTAGGGGTGAGTTGTCACAGCCCTAGAGTACCTGAGTGAAATAGTTGCATCTGCACTCTTGCATCATGTCTAAAATTTCTGAAAGTTGAATTGAGGTTTGTTGAAACCCTCGGAAACCAGTTCAAAAATAATCAACATTAAAATGTCTTCAAAGAAATCCAAGAAAATGTTCCTCTTAGTCTCTGAAAATATTGGCAAGAAGTAAAATTCAAACCAATGTTTTTGGTATCTTAGAAACATTTATTTTGGGCCTTTGAATTGATTCAATAACTATTTGCATTGGATATATATTCTTTATATAATTAATGTATGTCCAATAATTCTGGAACATTTTATGTGGTTTGGGATATTTTAGTTCTAGTCACATAATTATTTACAGGATTTTATAAAATGGTTTGGTGTTAAAACTAAACCCAAAACAATTGCAGAAAAATAGAAAACAGAAACAATTTAGAAAACAGAGAAGAGAGAGAGCTTACTTGGGCCAACTCACCTGTGCAGCCACCTGGCGGCCCAAGTGGCCGGCCCAGCCCACCTGGCCCTCCCCTGTCGTCTTCCTCCCCGCGCCAATAGACAGCGCGCGTCGCCGAGGCACGCCGCCACGCGCCCGGCCACCTCCTGCTTCCTGCCGCTTCCCCCTCATCGCATGGACGCCTCCAACGCCGCCACGCACGCCTCTGGAACCCCCTCGCACTCTCCCTCGCTCACAACCTCTACCCTCCCCTCTGCTCTCCCCCATGGCTGACCGAACGAGCCAGAGCGCACCGACGCCGTTCGCCGCGGCCACAACCATTCCCTTGCTCCCTCTCCACGACCCCGAGCTCCGCATCTTCGCCCCCCTCGTCCACGCCGAGCCAAACAACCGGGGGAGCACCGCATCGCCGTCCCAGACGTCTTCTTCAACCTCTGTGTCGGTGATCCCCACCGCTAGATTCGTCACCATCAGGCCGTCCCCGAGCCCGCTGAGACCGTCGTCCGACTCCCTGTGAGCTTCGCCGTCGTTACCCACTCTTCCCCGCGTCGTTTCCTTGCCGTAGCGCTGTTCCCCGCTGTCACCGAAGCTCACCGCCGCCTGGCCTTGTCGCTGCCGTGGCTTGAGCTCGAACGAGTCGCGCCTGTGCACCTCACTGAGCTCCTGGCGACCCCAGGAGGCTACGCAGTGTTTTACTTCGCTCGCCCATGCTCCGCAACGCCGTTTCCGCCGAGGTCCGAACTCCAGCCGCCGTAGCCGAGCTCGCCGGCGTCAGCTCTGGCCATCCCAGCTACTGCTGCTTGCTGGAATGGATGCGTGCGTGTGCCAGCAAATCCCAAGCCCTCCGCCGTCTCGAGCTTCGCCGGCGACGACCCGCGGGTCAACTCCGGCGAGTTGACCCGGGGGTTTGACCCCGTCTGACCAGGATTTGACCACCCTGGGTCACTGACGCATGGGGCCAGCCCTGCTAATTAACCCAGGTTAGTGTTAATTATTTAGTTAGTTAATTAGCCTCTGACATGTGGGCCCATGCCTTAACTAAACTAGATTAGGTTTAGTTTAATTTTAATTAACCTTGTTAGTTAACTGTGTCACTAACGTGTGGACCCCACTGTCAGGTTTGACTTGGACCAGCCCCTTTGACCCGCTGACATCATGCTTACACATTGCTGACGCAGTTAATTGTTTTCTGGATTAAAAATAATTCAGAAAATTCCAGAAATTAGTATAAACTTCTAAAATTCATAGAAATTCAACCGTAACTCCAAATGAAATAAATTATATATGAGAAATTATCACAAAAATCCAATCTATCCATCTGTACTGGTTTCATGCATGTTTAAACAAGTTAACTTGCTGTTTAGTGCAAAAACATGATAAGCACTATTTAAGATCACAAATGAGTTTGAACTTTGAATCTTTGGTTCAAAATAGCTCAAACCCATCTGGTTGTAGTTGCATTAGCCCAACACACTCATTTTACCATGTCATGATCACGCAACATATTGTGCATTGCATTGATTGTGTTTCTTTCTCTGTTGCTGGTATTTGTCCCCTCTCGATAGACGTGGTTTCGACGATGAGTTCGATGACACCGATGAAGAGCTATAATATCTTAAGAAGTGCCAGGCAAGCAAAACCCCCTTGTTCATTCTGATACAATCCCACTCTCTCGCTCCTGCTCTCTTTTACTGCATTAGTACAACAACGATTCAACTGTTACTTGCTGCGGTAGTTGAACCCTTATACTCTGCATGACCTGTCATTGCCACAGTAAATAGATGAAACCCACTAGCATGAGTAGGAGTTGTTTGAGCCCTGATGTGCCTACTCATTCATGCTTGTTTGTCATGCCTTCTATTGCTTAGAGTTGTGTCAGGTTTGATTCATCGGGGATGAATTGGAACAGTGATGAACATGTCCTACTGTGTGTGAGCTAAGTGTGTGAACGCGATTTGGTAAAGGTAGCGATGAGAGGCCATGTAGGAGTACATGGTGGGTTGTCTCATTGAAACCATTCTTAGGAACCGAGTTCTGTGCTTGCGATCCATGACCAGCTACTACCTTGCATTGGGCCCGAAACCAATGGACCCTCTCAACTTATTAACTGCCCTTGTCCTCTGTCTAGGAGTTGCAACTAGTTTCTGGTGTTTGTAGGATATGTGTTGGCAGCCGTGCATAGCGCTGACCCTAGGGGTGGGCTATGATGCGGTAGATACACCGTGGCACGGTGTACCGGGCCCCCGTTTGGTGTCTTGAGAACCCTGCACACATTGTTTGGGGCTGTGAGCGAAACTCCGGCCGGATCTCCTCACAGATGGAAACCGAATAGGCGATAAACCAGGACTAGAGACTCGTGTGGTTAGTCAGGTCGTGGCCGACTCCCTCGCCAGGCTTCCGCTTGAAGGTTGCCGAGATACACGATGTGTACATGGTGGTAAGTGGCGAGAGCGTGTGTGAAGAAGTACACCCCTGCAGGGTTATAAATGATCTATTCGAATAGCCATGTCCGCGGTAAAGGACTTCTGGGTTGCCTATAACAGTTCATTGACAAGTGAAAGTGGATACTCTAAAACTCGCAAGATAAGTGTGAGTGCTATGGATGGCCTTCTCGTAGGGAGACGGGAGCAGATCAATAGTGGTGTATTGAATGGTGAATATGTGGACTCGTGTGCGCCACCTCAAAAGAGTTGCTTGCAGTCGTAGTTCAGGTTAGCCACTGAGTCAAAGCTGGCTTGCTGCAGTTAAACTCCACCACCCCCCTTGTTGATACCGATGCATATGTAGCTAGTTCTGATGTAAGTCTTGCTGAGTACCTTTGTACTCACGTTTGCTTAATTTATGTTTTGCAGAGAGACTTCAGTCTCGCTAGTTGTTCCGCGTGGACCTCGATGTTTAGCTTGATACCTCAGCTACGATCTTGTGCCCTTGGAAGGATCTGGTAGATAGTCAGGCTTCTTAGCCTTTTTCATTTGTAGATGTCTGTACTCATTCATGTTAAGCTTCCGCATGTGCTTTGCATTGTATGCTATGATTGTTGG
This sequence comes from Triticum urartu, assembly GCF_056163025.1. NCBI lineage: Eukaryota > Viridiplantae > Streptophyta > Magnoliopsida > Poales > Poaceae > Triticum > Triticum urartu. The sequence continues at coordinate 96,542,290 of NC_141873.1, read as the reverse complement.
GTCATGAGACCCATGTTTGTAATATCTCGCTCCTCGGAGCCTGATGAATAAATACTTGAGTTGTAGAGTTATGTTGTGATGCCATGTTGTATTTACACATATCGAGCATATTGTGTGTATGATTGAAATGCTTGGTATGTGTGGGATCCGACAATCTAGTTGTTTATCCTTGGCAGCCTCTCTTATGGGGAAATGTAGTCTAGTGCTTCCATGAGCCATAGTAGTCCGCTACAGCCCGGTTCACCGGAGTCCTGCTAGCCCAGCACTACTGCTCAGGACACTTGACTGGTCGACATGTGTTTCACTTCGTTCCTATGTCTGTCCCTTCGGGGAAATGTCACGCGCTGACATCCAGAGTCCTGCCTAGCCTGCTACAGCCCGGGTTCCCGGAGTCCTGTTAGCCCAGTGCTATAGCCTGGATTCACACGCTGCTGACCAACATGCTCGATGTGATTCATGTATGCCTGTCCCCATAGGTTAGTGCCGCTTTGGGTTCACGACTAGCCATGTCGAGCCGGGTTCTCTGTCATATGGATGCTAGCGACACTATCATATACGTGAGCCAAAAGGCGCAAATGGTCCTGGGCCATGGTAAGGCGATACCCGTGGGAATACCGTGCGTGAGGCCGCAAAGTGATATGAGGTGTTACCGGCTAGATCGATGTGACTTGGAATCGGGGTCCTGACAATCATTAAAAGGATTGTTGGGTGGAGGGGCAAACTTCTCTCTTACAGAGGTAGATTGATCCTCATACAAGCTTGTTTAGCTAGCATTCCAGTGTATCTCCTCTCCTTCTTCAAGTTCCCTAAATGGGTAGTGAACCTCATCAATTCTCAGATGTCTCATTGCTTGTGGAATGATTTTGAGGGAAATAAGAAGCTACACCTTGCTAATTGGGCCCTAGTCTCTATGAAAAAAGATTTTGGAGGCCTAGGCATACCTAACCTCCAAGAAATTAACATCTGTCTTCTAGGGTCTTGGATTAAAAGATTCTATGAGGAAGACCTGAAACCCTGGAAGCTTCTTATTGCCCATATATACCTAGGAAATAAACCTAATATTTTTGTCCCTTCCTCCAACCCTAAGACCTCTAGATTCTGGAAAGGATTAAAATCTATTATGCATGCTGTGAAATTTGGCTACAGATGGAACTAGGGGATGGGAGCAGAACCAGGTTCTGGGAAGATACTTGGTTTGGTACATCCCCCTAGCAGTCCAATTTTGGCTTATTTACTCTGTCCGCAATGACCTTAACAAAAGTGTCAATGAAGTTTGGGACGGTCAATGCCTAAAACTCTCTTTTAGAAGGAACTTTAGTGATAGTCTCATGGAATAATGGTTCCAGTTGGAGGAAATTTCCCAAAGCATTACCTTTACTGCCGAGCCGAATGCCCTGATTTGCCAGCTAGACAATAAGGGGAAGTATTCATCCAGCTCCCTCTATCATGTTATCAACTTTAGAGGGGTTCAACCCGTGTTTATCCCTGTTGTCTGGAAATTGAGAGTTCCCCTAAAATTCATGTATTTCTCTGGCTTCTCTCCAAAAACAAATTGATGACTAGGGATAACCTTAGGAAGAGACACATCATCAAACCCCTTGATTGTGTTTACTGCTTGGAACAAGAGTCTTGTTCTCACCTATTTTTTGAATGTATAGTTGCTAAACATCTCTGGGCCCACATTGAGGAATATTTCTCTAGTCAGATTGGCTCATTCTTCGAATCTGTCACCAGATTATGGATTGCTACCAAAAAGTGCTCAGTTTTAAACACTGTTAGCTCAGCTGTCCTTTGGTGCCTCTCGAAATATAGAAATGCTATGATTTTCAGTAACACCTCCTGGATTTCCATTCCGCAGGTCTTGAGGTTGATCAGGAACATGGTGAGGAACTGGGCGATTCTCTCCTCCGGATCGAACAAGGACAAGTTGATGAGCTTCGTGGAAACCCTAACAAGATCCCTCCAGAAACCGTTGGCGATCACTTGTGGCAGAACAAGGCTCGACCTGCTCTGGGGCTGGACCCGTGGGCTCGTCTCAAGATCTCTGATGAAGATGATGGGCACCTGGCACCAAAAAAGAGGGACATCCACCATGCTACGCCTTCCAGCCCGGTGTCTCCGCTTGCTTACTGGTCGCCATAGGCTGACATGGCCCCTCGGCTGAAGACCATGAAGGCTTCACTGGACCCTCGTTGTGTCATTTGAGTGCTCTATCCGCTCTGCCTTTGGCACCGCTCGGGTGATTTGTGTAATTCAGAGAAGTTGTTCATCCATCCCCCCTAGTTTGTAGCTTTTCTACCTTTGCTTTCAAACTGCTCTTTGAGCTAGTGTATCAGAATATGTTGTGGTTTCATTCTCAGCAATGGAACCGGGGAGATGCTCCCTGTTTTTCTAAAAAAAAATTATTTTATATGTTATTATATAAAGCTTGGTAAGACTGTAAATATAAGGACGAATGTAATAATATCACTTATTATTTAAATATATTTATAACAAAATGCTCAGCCCCTTTTTATTTTTTGATAACATTGCTGGCCCAACCCAACATTATAATTAGAATCAGCCTAGCAAAATCATGTATTTTGAGAAAGTGCAAATGGGATGTAATTTTTTAGGAAATAAAATAAACGGGCCGCATGGACGCTACATTATTTGTTCACCCAGCCCAGCTAATGGCTGTAATTCAAAAAAAGATCAAATTGACTGTAAATTCTACCGCGCAAAAAAAAGACTGTAAATTCTGAAAAAATGGGTTGAATACATGCCACATTTTTGGAGGCTGAAATGTGGGCCAATAGGTCGAAGCCAATGCAAGTCGTTGTCAATTTAGTCAACAAATGATTCTGACATGTTAGCCGTTGGATTTACATCCAACAACCGGCATCCATCTTCAATCTCTCGTCTTCTTCCTGCAGCGCCGCCAGGACCACCTCCCGCCTCCTTCACTATGAAGCGCTACTCCACCGTTGGCCAGTCCATCCCTCCACCCCTCCACACCTCATGTTCTTCTCCACCGACTTTCGAACCACACCGCACTAGAACCAGTTAACCCTCGTACACCTCTCTGTCTGCGACTCTACTCCCGCGTCTTCCCATCTCCGACTCGTTGCTGTCCGGGGCCTCGCCGTCATCCACCACCTTGGATGCGCTCGGCGCGGTGTGGTCAACGTGGCCAACGAACGACACCATCGGAAGTAGACTGTGCGTGGAGAGGCTGACAGCTAGTTCCACGGCCGCACACAAGGAAATGCCTCCTTATTACGTGCAAAATAATGATTCCTCCACCTAACATCTGGGACCCACCGGAAGGGCCTCTGTATTTCGTGAAATAAAGTGCCCCCCGCTAACATGTCCGACCCTCCAGCTATCTTCACACGCCAGGAAGTGCCTCCTTATTACGCACAAAAAATGAATATTCCCCCTGCCAGCTGGAACCCAGCATAGTGGGAGGCTGACTTGTGGGCCTACCAAGTTGACGGGGATGGAGGGCTTTGTCAACTTAGTCAATATGAATGATTCTAGCTCTTGTTACCGTACGATATTCATCCAACGGCCGTAGTGCTTCTTCAACCTCTGGTCTTCTTGCTCCAGCCGCCCAAACCAGCGCCGGTCGTGCCGCGTGCTCCTGCCTCCCGTGGCCGGCTGTGATGCCGCGGAGGCCTCACCGCACCCTACTACTCCCACCCTAGCCAGGCCATCCCTCTACTCACCCACACACCCTGTTATTCTGCGGCAACAGCAGCCTCACACTGCAGCCAAACCAGTGAACCCTCGTACTCCTCTTCACGTGGGCATCCACTTCTGCATCTTCCCCGGCTCCGAGTCTTCCCCTTCCTAGTCCTCGTCGTCGTCCACCACCCTGGTGCTCTCGGCGCGGCGTGGTCAACGATCGACTTCCATTTGAAGAGTACTGTACGTGGAGAGGCTGACAGCTGGGTCCACGGCAGCCGCAAGGAAGTGCCTCCTTATTACGCGAAAAATAATTATTCCTCCACCTGACAGCGGGGACCCACCGGACGGGCCACCAGTATTTTGCGAAAAAAATCATTTCCCCCTTACTACTGGGACCCACCGGATGGGCCATCGTATTTCGTGAAAAAAACGTTCCCCCCGCTGTCAGCTCGGACCCACTGGAAGTGCCTCCTTATTATGCACAAAAAATGAATACCCCCCTGCTAGCTGTGACCCACCTTGCTGGGAGACTGACTTGTGGGCCTACTAAGTTGACGGGGACGAAGGGCTTTGTCAACTTAGTCAATATGAACGATTCTAGCTCCAGTGACCGTACGATGTCCATCCAACGGCCGTAGTGCTTCTTCAATCTCTGGTCTTCTTGCTCCAGCCGCCCAAAGCAGCGCGGTCGTGCCGCATGCTCCTGCCTCCCGTGGCCGGCTGTGCTGCCGCAAAGGCCTCACTGCCCCCTACTATTTCCACCGCTGGCCAGGCCCTGCGGCGACGGCAGCCTCACACCGCAGCCGAACCAGTGAACCCTCGTAGTCCTCTCCACGCGGGCTTCCACTGCCGCGTCGTCCCCTTCCTAGGCCTCGCTGTGGTCCACCGCCGTGGTGCTCTCCGCGCGGCGTGGTCAACGTGGTCAAGGAACGACTTCCATCGGAAGAGTACTGTACGTGGAGAGGCTGACACCTAGGTCCACGCCCACAGCCCAGTTTTTTTGTGATTTGCCAAGTAAGTCGCTTTGTCAGGCCTGTTGGGCTGCAAATCTTTCAAGACGAGGAGAGCTTTCATTCAGCTGGCCGAGAAAATGGCCCATCAGTAATGAGCAATGGGTTGTACATTTTTAAAACACATCAAACCGGCAATTAGTTTCAAATATCTTTTTTTCATTTCAAGATTTTAAATTACATTAATTTTTATGCGTGGAGAATTTGTAGGATTTTATATTGATATACATTTATTTTTAAAATCAGTTTGAATGTGAGTCGAAATTTCGGGATTAAAAACAGTTCGGACCGCACCGAAATATGCAAAATTTCGTATAATTTTTTAATTGTTGCCACAATATGGGCTGTAATGCTAACAAAAAGAATATGGGCTCCAAAAAAACCTTAAGAATTAGCAAATGGGCTGTAAATTATTAGAAATAATGGCAGATGGGATGTATGTTGTTTTCCACAGATTTGAGGCTTTCCTAAAAAGTAGGTTGACGCACAAGCACTGACTGTTGGATGTCCATCCAACGGCCGTCGTGCTTCTTCAATCTGTACTCCTCCTGCTCCAGCCGCTCAAACAAGCGCCGACGGGACTGCCTGCTCCCTCCTCCTCGCGGCCGGCTGTGCTGCCGCGCAGGCCTCACCGCCCGACCGTACTCCCATCGTTGGCCTAGCCATCCCTCTACTCACCCACACCTGCTGTTATTCTCCAGCGACGGCAGATGAACCAGTAAACCCTCGTACAGTCATACTCCCCTCCGCGTGGGCATCCACTGCCGAGTCTTCCCTGCCTCCGTGTCGTCCCCTTCATAGGCCTTGCCGTCGTCCACCGCCCTGGTGCTCTCGGCGCGGCGTGGTCAACGTGGTCAAGGAACGACTTCCATCGGACGTGGACTGTAAGTGGAGAGGCTGACAGCCGAGTCCACGGCCGCAACAAGGAAGAGCCTCCTTATTACGTGCAAAATAATTATTCCTCCACCTGACAGCGGGACCCACAGGATGGGCCACCATACTTTGCGAAAAAAATGTTTCCCCCTGACTGCTAGGACCCACCAGCTACATCTTCGCACGCAAGGAAATGCGTCCTGGCAAAAAAACGATTCGCCCCCTGACTGCTGGGACCCACCAGCTACATCTTCGCAGGAAAGGAAGTGCCTGACAGTCCTGACCCACCTGGTCAAAGCGTACGTAGCGTTGTCATTCTGGTCGAGAACGTGTACGTACATACTGGTCGATGTAGAGGCGTGCACGTGTCGTAGTAGAGGCATGCACGTAGCATTTACACATACGTACAGCGGCCAGGGTGCAAGAAAGAAAATACAGCCACGTATGTGTACATACGGCCGGGGTCTCGTACGCCTACTCGCGCATACGTACGGCCATGGCTTGTGTACATGGCTGGGTCAGAAGGGAGAAACAACGTCGTCGTCGTGTTCATGGGGAGGCAACGGAATGCATCATGTTCATGGGGAGGCAACGGAATGCGTCGTGTTCATCAGGAGGGCTTGGATGGAATAGGCGATGGAAACGAGGCCTGGCGTACCGCAGAACGGAGGAAACGGCCTTGTGTTCGACCGGCCACGTTCGAAACGGGATCCTGTTCAAAGGAGGGGTCTGGCGTATCGCAAAACGGAGGAAATGGACCTCCTACGGTCTAAATGGGGGTCCTGTTGATCGGGAGGGGTGTGGCATACCGCAGAACGGAGGAAACGAACTTGTGTTGGAGCGCTACGGTCAAAATGGGGGTCCTTTTCATCGGGAGGGGTGTGGCGTACCGCAAAATGGGACTCCATGGGATACTGTTCATCTCCACCGTCGACCCCCTCCAGCCTCCACGAGCTACTGTTCATCCACCGTCGACCTCCTCCAGCCTCCACCTGCGACTGTTCATCCTCGGGCTCCTGTTCATCTAGCCTCCACCGCGCGCTACTCCACCGGCTACTGTTCAACCACCCCTCCACCGTCTACTATTCATCCAGCCCTCCACACCATAGGGTCCTATTCAACGACCCCTCCACGGGCACCCCTCCACCGTCTCCAGTTCATCCAACCCTCCACACCATGTGGTCCTGTTCAACCACCCCTCCACCGTCTACTGTTCATCCAGCCCTCCACACCACGGGTTCCTGTTCATCCACCCCTCCACGGGCACCCCTCCACCGTCTACAGTTCATCCAGCCCTCCACCACACCACGGGGTCCTGTTCATCTAGAGGCAACGCTACCGCTCACTGTTCATCCAAACCCCCCCGCAACACTCACTGTTCATCCCATCGATCAGCTTCAGTTAGCAGTAGTAGCGAAGGAATCGCTCGATCGGGTTCAGTTAACAGCCATCGATCGATCGCTCGGGTTCAGTAACGCGTAACCTGCAGTGCAATCGCTCGGGTTCAGTTAGAGCCCAACGCCTCGCTCGGGTTCAGTTAGAGCCAACGCCTCGCACACACGCGTGTATGTGTACGAGAGAAACGCGCATCGCTCGGCCCCCGACCTCCCACCGTAACCGGGAACTCCCCGAAATTTTCCTCTCCCTCGCTTCTACCACGGTTTTTTCCGTCATGGATGGCCCAAAGAATGTCATGCAGCTGCGTCTCCGGCCCGCCCAGGACGAAAAGCCCATTTTCTGTCATGATTTTTTGTCATAGAAGTAGGAGCCAACCACATCTATGATGATACCGGGTTTTGTCACAATTATCATCATAGAAGTGTCATATGTATGACAAAAAAAATTTTGTTCGACCCAAAATGTCACGGATGTGTCTTTTTTTTGTAGTGAATGGACTGAGGAATATGAAGCCAGTTTTCAGGAGTTGAAGAGACGCTTTGTTACATCACCAGTGTTGATTCTGCCAGATCAACGCAAGGATTACGAAGTGTATTGCGACGCTTCTCGTTGAGGACTTGGAGCCGTACTTATGCAGGAGGGAAGAGTTGTTTCATATGCCACACGACAGCTTAAACCCCATGAGTTAAATTATGTTACACGTGATTTGTAGTTAGCAGCCGTAGTGCATGCGATGAAGACATGGAGATATTTTCTCATCAGAAACCATTGTGAGGTATACACGGATCACAAGAGTTTGAAGTATAAGTATATCTTCACGCAGAAGGAGTTGAATCTCAGGCAGAGGAGATGGTTAGAACTCATTAAGGATTATGACATGAGGTTGCATTATCATCCCAGAAAGGCTAACGTAGCAGCTGATGCATTGAGCCGCAAAAGTCATGTCAATACACTCATGACCGGAGAATTACCCAAGGAGTTGGCAGATGACCTTCGCGAGCTATGTTTGGAGATAGTTCCGAGAGGCTATGTAGCAGCATTGGAGATTCAGTCTATTTTGATGGATAAGATCAGAGAAGCTCAGAAGACGGACAAGGAGATTGCCGAGATAAAGGAAATAATGAGCAAAGGAAAAGCTAAAGGATTTCGTGAGGATGAGCACGATACCTTATGGTTTGAGGACCGTGTATATGTGCCATGTAATCAGGAGATCAGGAAGTTGATTCTGCAAGAGGCCCATGATTCGCCATATTCGATTCACCCAGGAAATACCAAGATGTATCTGGATTTGACGGATGGTTTCTGGTGGACCAGAATGAAGAAGGATATTGCAGAGTATGTAGCAGTTTGTGATGTATGTTAGAGAGTGAAGACCGAGCATCAAAAGCCAGCAGGATTGCTACAACCATTGCCGATACCTGAATGGAAGTAGGATAAACTAGGCATGGGTTTTATTATGGGATTACCCAGGACTCGTTTAGGCTATGACTCGATATGGGTTGTAGTCGATCGTTTGACGAAAGTAGCTCATTTCATTCTAGTGAAGACCACTTACACCAGTGCTAAGTTGGCAAAGATATACATGACCAGGATCGTATGTCTGCTTTGAGTTCCGAGGACCATTGTATTAGATAGAGGAACCCAGTTTACCTCAATGTTTTGGAATCAGTTGCATGAAACTTTGGGAACCAGGCTAGAGTTCAGTACAACTTTTCACCCGCAGACAGATGAACAGACTGAGAGAGTCAATCAGATTCTGGAGGACATGCTGAGATCTTGTGCACTAGACTATGGATCTAGTTGGGACGAAAATTTGCCTTACGCAGAGTTCTCATACAACAACAGCTATCAAGCAAGTTTGAAGATGGCCCCTTTCGAAGCATTGTACGGAAGGAGGTGCAGAACACCGTTATTGTGGGACGAATTTGGAGACCGACGGTTGTTTGGACCAAATTTGATTAAAGAGTCTGAAGAGAAGGTTAAGCTGATTCGCGATAGACTCAAGGTAGCCCAGTCCAGGCAGAAGAGTTATGCGGATTCAAAATGCAAGGAGATAGTTTACGAAGTTGGAGACAGGGTGTATCTTTGTGTATCCCCACTTCGAGGAGTGAAGCTCTTTGGAGTTATGGGAAAGTTAACACCACATTTTGTGGGACCATACAAAGTTTTGGAACATATGAGAGAAGTTGCTTACAAGTTGGAATTACCCGAAGGATTGTTAGGAGTTCACGATGTGTTCCACGTTTCTCAGTTGAAGAAGTGCCACGTAGAGATGGCTGATATTCCTTTGAGAGATACAGTACCGCTGGAAGCTATACAGTTGGATAGCGATTTGACCTACGAGAAGAAGCCAGTCAGAATTCTCGAGTTTGCTAGCAGAGTCACACGCAACAAAGTAATCAAGTTCTGCAAAGCTCAGTGGAGTCACCATACTGAAGAGGAAGCCACCTGGGAACAAGAGGAAGACCTACGGAAGAATCACTCTCACCTATTTTCTAGCCAACCCGAATCTCGAGGGCGAGATTCATCTTAAGGGGGGTAGGTTTGTAACATCCCAAATTTTCAATTTGGAATGTTATACATTAGATCATCATTGCATATCATATTTTATTTGCATTTTGGTTTGATCCTAGAAATTCTATGCAACTCAAGGACCCACGGAGAGAGTTGGGGATTTCATTAATTTCATATTCGAGTTTTTCTCGAATTTTGAAAAGAGGATTGCTTGATTTTAATTATTTTTGTCTTTCAATATTTCTTTTATCAAAATAAAAGAGAGAGAATAAAATGAATTCCTCAAAATAAAGAAATATCGGAGATTTAATGTTAAAATCAAATAAGATTTTTTTATTCGGAGTTTTATTGCTATTTTATTTGAATTGGGAAGAATATGTGTTTTTTCAAAATTGCATTAGAGGCCCAAATAAATGTTCACCTTGTCCGGCCTATTTTTACAGGACGAGGAAAGTTTTATTTCGGGATTTTTGGAGTCCGTTTAGTACTTCTTTCTTTCTTTTTCTGCATGTCGGAATTATTTAAAAAAAGAGAGAAACCGACTCCGGGCCGTAACCAAGCGGGACTCTTCCCGGAGGGCTTTATAAGCCGGCGCCCTGAGCCCAACGCCTAAACACTAACCCTAGTTGCGCCGCGCGCCGCAGCCGCGCTGCTGCGCCGCCACCCGCTGCCCCCGTGCCGCCGCACCGGAGCCGCCACCGCCGTCTCGCCAGATCCGTCGGAGGTAGCCGCCGCCGCCTCGGTTTTTGCGAGAAAATCGAACGGTTTTATTTGAAACCCTAGATCCGGTTCGGTTTATTTTTTTCGGTTTAGTTATTTAGCGAACGCCCATTCGTATGTTCGTTTTAACAAATGGATTTCACAGTTTAGCCGCAGACTTTAGCCGCAGACAGCAAACGTTCGTTCGTTAGCTTGTTCGTCATTTTTTCTTTTTCTCGGATTTTCCGCGATTATTTTCGATCGCTATTTCTGATCCGATTTTCGTTTTAGTTTATATTTTCGCTCATTTATCGGAATCAGGAGATTCAAGCGCCTAGAGTTTCGTCTCGAAGCCCTCTTTCTATTTAACCAACTTAAACAAGTTTTTGCTACTGTAAAATTTGACTTTAGTACAAATTAGTAAACGAAGCTTGTTTATTTCGTCGTTTGCAAACCGGAGTTCTTAAGTTGAACTTTCTAGTTAGATCTCTTATTTGAGTTTTACCCGTGCCCTTGCTTGATTGTTTATTGTATGCTTGTTTGTTTGCGATAGAGTACCCGGAGTGCGAAGCGTGCTACTACGAGTCTCTAGGTTTCGCGGATCATCAGCAAGGCAAGTAACACTTTGATCATACCTCTTTACTACCCAGTTTTATTGCATTAAATCAACCCTCAAACATTGCATGAGTAGGATTGATAACATGTGGGTTGGGAAGTAGTTGAGGTAGTACCTATTCACCTGTTTATTTATCAAACCTTTGGGAGTTACTTCTACGTTGCTTATATTGCTATGCTATGCTCATAGACGTGGATTGGGTTTGAGTGTATTCATGACAGATGTGAGTATTAATTAATGGTTAACTTAACGTGGCAACTTTAATACACATCTGGGTGGATTGAGGCACCTAGGGAACCTAGTGATTGCCTATATTTTTTTTGGAAATCCCGGGGTACCGTGTGATTCTCCTATGGACTGTCACCCAGGCTCAAAGGGATCATGAGATTATTCATGCTAGAAACTTCCGTGTGTAGCCACAAGCCATTTTGGGCTCTGGCATAGTTGATTAAGTCGTGTGAACTCTTATAGTGGTAGATTAGCAGATGTAGGGGATGTAGGTGGTACTGTCTACCCATCGTAAGGTGCTAACGCTTCTGAAAGACTATGTCTTGGTCATCCGTTTCTCAAACACCATGTAGTGCGAGAAATCCAACGGAGGAGATCGAGTCTTGTGGGGAAAAGTGCGCAAACCTCTGCAGAGTGTACAAACGAATCATGGTTAGCCGTGTCCCAGGTTATGGACATCTTGAGTATGTGGTGTTTGGATTATCATGTGGATCTCATCACTCTTAACTAAAAATTGGATTGGGTTATTATTATACCTTTTAATTGCGATTGAGATGGGGTTTACCATTCTCAATGTTTAACAACTACCATGATAGTTAAATAAAGTTTATTCCTTTGTTGTAGGGAAAAATTGGCTTTTCGCAAAACTTATTAACCATATAGCCTCCACCAGCCATATATGCATGTAGTGATAACATTATTCTGATCGTTACTCTCTTATGTTACATTGCCAGCATATTCCATGTGCTGACCCGTTTTCGGGCTGCAACGTATCATGTTGCAGACTTTTCAGACAACGAGTAAGGAGCCTTAGGTCATGGTCTTTCACTCAGTGATGCCGTTGGAGTTGATGGACTCACTTTATCTTCCAAGCCTTCCGCTGTTATCATATTAGATGGCCTTAAGCCATATTTATTGTAATAAGTTCTCTTTTGAGACATTCATTGTAATAAGTGTGTGATTGCTACTCTGTTATAAATCCTTCAAGTAATGTGTGTGTCAGCATTACCGATCCAGGGATGACACTGATGCATAGAGATCAGACTGTTTGAGGTCTGGTCGCTACATCATAAGTAGGAGGTTTGTTCAAGTAAGAACAGCACCTAAGCACCGGTCCACCCACATATCAAATCATCAAAGTAGCGAGCGCAAATCAAACCAACACTACTTGGGAAAAGCCTAGCAGCAGCGCGGGTTTTGGGCCTATTAGCAGCGCGGGGCCGGCGCTACTAATAAGGCGCTACAGCTAACGTATAGCAGCAGCGCGGGTGCCAACCCGCGCTGCTACTACATCTGTTAGTAGTAGCGTGTGTAAAAACCCGTGCTACTACTAACCCGCGGAATTTTTTTTTGAATTTTTTGCACGAATTTTCAAATTTCTAAATTATTTTAACCTCTAATCTCTAATCACCCTCATCACTGCTCAATTTAATCTCTAATCACCCCCCATCATTCCAAATCATCTAACTTCCCAGACGGTCACCCATCCTCTCACTACTCCAGCCTGAGCACGCTTAACTTCCGGGTTCTATTCTCCCTCGATTCCAAGTCTGCACTTGTTGTTTTCCTGACAATAGTAAGATGTCAATCCTATTAACCCTCGGGAGTTTAGCTTGAGCATGAAGTCACACATTTCGCTGTTTGAGTTTAAAACTATTGTTCTAAAAAACAATAATTATTTAGTAACACTAATATTTCTTGAATAAGGAGTTTGACCACATTTTGACCAAAGTTTGACCACAGTTTGACCAGATTTGACCAAAATTCCAAAAAACTGAAATAATTATTTAGTAACACTAATATTCTTGAATAATTATTTAGTAACACTAATACTTCTTGAATAAGTAGTTTAACCATAGTTTGACCAGATTTGACCAAAATAAAAAAAACTGAAATTTGAGCATAACTTTTTTTCCTTTTAGAATTTGAGGATTCCAAAAATTTGCAAACAGGCCATAGAGGATATCTCCATCGTATGCGGATTTTCGTGCTGAACACTTTGATATATTATACATTTTTTCTGACATCGTATGCAAAAGTTATAGCCGTTTTACATTTTCCCTACACTTTTTGCAAAACATGTCCAAATTTAAGTTTTTAAATTTTCCTAACTAGTAGATGTAGTAACATAACTACATCTCGAAGGATTTTAATTTTTGAAACATTTTGATATATTATACGTTTTTTTCTAACATCGTATGCAAAAGTTATAGTTGTTTTACATTTTCCCTACACTTTTTGCAAAACATGTCCAAATTTAAGTTTTTAAATTTTCCTAACTAGTAGATGTAGTAACATAACTACATCTCGAAGGATTTTAAATTTTGAAGTTTTTATCATTTTCTTTTTCTTTTTACAAAACTGAAAAGGTGATCCATGGGGGGTGTAGAGTTTCAAAATGGGACCTTTAGTAGTAGCGAGGGATTTTACCCCTCGCTACTACTATGGCATGTCCGGGAGGGGCACGGTTGAGACCTCTTAGTAGTAGCGAGGGGTAAAAACTTAGTAGTAGCGCGGGTTTATAACCCTCGCTACTACTATGGCATGGCCCAGGGGCATGGTAGAGACCGCTTAGTAGTAGCGATGGGTAAAAACTAGCGCTACTGCTATCAACTTAGTAGTAGCGAGGGTTAAAAACCCGCGCTACTACTATGGCATGTCCCGGGGGGCACGGTAGAGACCGCTTAGTACTAGCGAGGGTAAAAAACCAGCGCTACTACTATCAACTTAGTAGTAGCGAGGGTTAAAAACCCGTGCTACTGCTACTTAGCAGCAGCGCCTGATTTTAAAGTGCGCTGCTGGTAAGATTCTGTGTATAGGCTTTTCCCTAGTAGTGCAACATGATGAAAGTGACTAGATGAAATTCCTGTGTACCCTCAAGAACGCTTTGCTCATTATAAGAGACCGTTTTGGCCTGTCCTTTGCCTCAAAAGGATTTGGCTACCTTGCTGCATACTTGTTACAATTATCGTTACTTGCTCGTCACAAATTACCTTGCTATCAAACTACTCACTATTTACAATTTCAGCATTTGCAGACACTACCTTACTGAAAACTACTTGTCATTTCCTTCTGCTCCTCGTTGGGTTCGACACTCTTACTTATCGAAAAATGCTACAATTGATCCCCTATACTTGAGGGTCATCAAGGCTATTTTTTGGTGCCGTTGCCGGGGAGTGAAGCGCCTTTGGTAAGTGGAATTCGGTAAGGAAACATTTATATAGTGTGCTGAAAATTATTGTCACTTGTTACTATGGAAAATAGTCCTTTGAGGGGTTTGTTCGGGGTATCTTCACCTTGTCCGGAACCACAATTAGCCACCCCTCAACCTACTGCACCTATCGAAAATATTGAATATGAAATTCCTTCTAGTATGATAGAACAACTGCTAGCTAATCCTTATGTAGGAGATGGAACCGAACATCCTGATATGCACTTGATACATGTGGTACAAATTTTTGGATTGTTTAAGCTTGCAGGTATACCCAGGGATGAAGTTATGAAAAAGGTTTTCCCTTTATCTTTGAAGGGAAAAGCAATGGCATGGTATAGGCTATGCGATGATATTGGATCATGGAAGTGGAATCGTTTGAAATTGGAGTTCCACCAGAAATTTTATCCTATGCATCTAGTTCATCATGATCGGAATTATATATATAATTTTTGGCCTCATGAAGGAAAAAATATCGCTCTAGCTTGGGGGAGGCTTAAGTCAATGTTATATTAATGCCCCAATCATGACCTCTCAAGAGAAATTATTATTCAGAATTTTTATGCTCGGCTTTCTCATGATGATCAAATCATGCTGGATACTTCTTGTGCTGGTTCTTTTATGAAGGAAACTATTGAATTTTGGTGGGATCTTTTGGAAATAATTAAATGCAACTCTAAAGATTGGGAACTCGACGAAGGTAAAGAGTCAGGTATAAAGCTTAAGTATGATTGTGTTAAATCTTTTATCGATACCAATGCTTTTCAAAAGTTTAGCACTAAATTTGGACTTGACTCTGAGATAGTAGCCTCCTTTTGTGAATCATTTGCTACTCATGTTGAACTCCCTAAAGAGAAGTGGTTTAAATATCACTCACCTATTAAACAAGAAATTAAAGAACCGGTACCAGTTAAAGAAGAAACTATACTTTATAATGTTGATCCAGTTGTTCCTACTGCTTATATTGAGAAACCTCCTTTTCCTATTAGGATAAAGGAACATGCTAAAGTTTCAACTGTGGTTAAGAAAAGCTCTGTTAGAACACCTAAACCAAATGAACAAATTGGAGTTGAACCTAATATTGCTATGGTTAAAGATCTCTTAGAAGAAGATGTGGATGGGCATGTTATCTACTTCTGTGTAGAAGCTGCTAGAATTGCCAAACCCGAAAAAGGGATAAAAATAGACCAGTTGTTGGCATGCCTGTCATTTCAGTTAAAATAGGAGATCACTGTTATCATGGTTTATGTGACATGGGTGCTAGTGTGAGTGCTATTCCTTACAATTTATATCAAGAAATTAGGGAAGACATAGCACCTACAGAGTTAGAAGACATAGATGTTACTATTAAACTTGCAAATAGAGACACCATATCACCTTGTGGGATTATTAGAGATGTTGAAGTCTTGTGCAGGAAAATAAAATACCCTACTGATTTTCTTGTTCTCGGTTCCCCACAAGATGACTTCTCTCCCATTATCTTTGGTAGACCCTTCTTGAACACAGTTAATGTTAAGATAGATTGCTAGAAACAAATTGTGGGTGCTAGTTTTGGTGATGAGTCTCATGAGTTTAATTTTTCCAAGTTTAGTAGAAACCATCATGAAAAAGAATTGCCTAGTAAGGATGAATTAATTGGTCTTGCTTCTATTGTTGTGCCACCTACTGATCCTTTAGAGCAATACTTGCTAGACCATGAAAATGATTTACATATTCATGAAAGAAATGAAATAGACAATATTTTATTTGAACAAAGTCATCTACTTAAATACAGTTTGCCTATTGAAACTCTAGGAGGTCCTCCTCCACCTAAAGGTGATCTTGTGTTTGAATTAAAACAATTGCCAGACACTTTGAAATATGCTTATCTTGATGAAAAGAAAAAAATATCATGTTATTAGTGCTAACCTTTCAGAACATGAAGAAGAAAGATTATTGAAAGTTCTAAGGAAGCACCGAGCTCCTATTGGATATACTATTAATGATTTAAAGGGCATTAGCCCCACTCTATGTTAGCACAAATTTAATATGGAACCTGATGCTAAACTAGTTGTTGATCATCAACGTCGACTAAATCCAAAGATGAAAGAGGTGGTAAGAACGGATATATTAAAACTTTTTGAAGCAGTTATAATTTATCCTATAGCTGATAGTAGATGGGTAAGTCATGTTCATTGTGTCCCTAAGAAGGGAGGTATAAATGTTGTTCCTAATGATAAGAATGAACTTATTCCACAAAGAATTGTTACAGGCTACAAAATGGTAATTGATTTTAGAAAATTAAATAGAGCAACTAGAAAAGATCATTACCCTTTGCCTTTTACTGATCAAATGCTTGAAAGATTATCTAAGCACACATAGTTTTGCTTCCTTGATGGATATTCTGGCTTTTCACAAATACCTATTTCTCAACCTTATCAAGAAAAGACCACTTTCACTTGTCCTTTTGGAGCCTATGCTTATGACGTATGCCTTTCGGTTTATGTAATGCACCTGCTACCTTTCAAAGATGCATGATGGCTATATTCTATGATTTTTGTCAAAAGATTGTTGAGGTTTTCATGGATGATTTCTCTGTTTATGGGAAGTGTTTTGATGATTGTTTAAGCAATCTTGTGCGAATTTTACAGAGATGTGAACAAACAAATCTTGTCATGAATTGGGAGAAGTGCCACTTTATGGTTAATGAAGGCATTGTTTTGGGTTATAAAATTTATGCAAGAGATATTGAAGTGGACCAAGCTAAGGTTGGTGCAATTGAGAAAATGCCATGTCCTAAGGACATCAAAGGTATTCGTAGTTTCCTCGGTCATGCTGGTTTCTATAGGAGATATATCAAAGACTTCTCTAAAATTTCTAGGCCTCTTACTAGTCTCTTGCAAAAGGATATTCCTTTTGTTTTTGATGATGATTGTTTAGAAGCCTTTGAAACACTCAAGAAAGCCTTAATTACTGCACCTATTGTTCAACCAACTGATTGGAACTTGCCTTTTGAAATTATGTGTGATGCTAGTAATTATGATGTTGGTG
Source organism: Triticum urartu (assembly GCF_056163025.1). NCBI lineage: Eukaryota > Viridiplantae > Streptophyta > Magnoliopsida > Poales > Poaceae > Triticum > Triticum urartu. The sequence continues at coordinate 96,525,039 of NC_141873.1, read as the reverse complement.
GTGTTATAGGACAAAGAGTTGATAAGAAATTGAATGTTATTCATTATGCTAGTAAAACTTATATTGTTGATTCCAAAGTAACTATTCACACAGACCATGCTACTATTAAATATCTTATGGAAAAGAAAGATGCTAAACCTAGACTTATTCGTTGGGTTCTCTTGTTACAAGAATTTGATTTACATAACATTGATAAGAAAGGAGCCGAGAACCCCGTAGCTGATAACTTGTCTAGGCTTGAAAATGTGCTTGATGACCCACTACCTATTGATGATAGTTTTCTTGATGAGCAGTTAGCTGCAATAAATGTTGCTAATAGTACTTCTTGGTATGCTGACTAGGCTAATTACATTGTTGCTAAATATTTTCCACCTAGCTTTACATACCAACAAAACAAAAAAATCTTCTATGATTGAAGACATTACTTTTGGGATGACCCACATCTTTATAAAGAAGGAGTAGATGGTATTATTAGACGTTGTGTGCCTAAGCATGAACAGGGACAAATCCTACGGAAATGTCACTCCGAGGCTTATGGAGGGCATCATGCTGAAGATAGAACTGCTCAAAAGCCATTGCAATCTGGATTTTATTGGCCTACTCTCTTCAAGGATGCCCGTAAGTTTGTCTCATCTTGTGATGAATGCCAAAGCGTCACCAAATGCCTATGAATTATTCACTTGTTGTTGAACCATTTGATGTTTGGGGATTTGATTACATGGGACATTTTCCTTCCTCTAATGGGTATACACATAATTTGGTTGTTGTTGATTATGTTACTAAATGGGTAGAAGCTATTCCAACCAGTAGTGTTGATCACAACACGTCTATTAAAATGCTTAAGGAAGTTATTTTCCCAAGGTTTAGAGTCCCTAGATATTTAATGACTGATAGTGGTTCACACTTTATTCATGGAGCTTTCCGTAAAATGCTTGCCAAGTATGATGTTAACCATAGAATTGCATCACCCTATCATTCTCAGTCTAGTGATCAAGTTAAGCTTAGCAATAGAGAAATAAAATTAATTTTGCAAAAGACTATTAATAGGTCCAGGAAGAATTGGTCTAACAAAATAGATGATGCACTTTGGGCTCATAGAACATCTTATAAAAATCCTATGGGTATGTGTCCTTATAAAATGGTTTATGGAAAAGCTTGTCATTTACCTCTTGAGTTAGAACATAAAGCATATTGGGCAGTTAAAGAACTTAACTATGACTTCAAACTTGCTAGTGAAAAGAGGTTATTTTATATAAGCTCATTAGATGAATGGAGAACCCAAGCTTATGAAAATGCAAAGTTATTCAAGGAAAATGGTAAAAGGTTGCATGACAAAAGAATTCAAAAACGTGAGTTTAAAGCCGGAGAGTATGTTCTTTTCTACAACTCTCGTTTCAAATTCTTTGCAAGCAAACTCTTCTCAAAATGGGAAGGCCCCTGGGTCATCGAGGAGGTTTACCGGTCTGGAGCCATCAAAATAAATAATTTTGAAGGCACTAACCCGAAGGTTGTCAAGGGCAACGATTAAAGCGTTATATCTTAGGAGCGCCTATTAATGTTGAAAGCAATATTTTTCAAACTTTGACACCGGAAGAGCACACAAGAGAGTCCTTCCAGAACACTCCAGAATCGTCAAAATAAGGAGGTACGTAGTACGGTAAGTAAACAGACTCTGAAAAATCTGCAAAAATATTTTTTGTCAGTTTTGGAATAGTTGAGGATTTTAGGAATAAAGAAACTGCCAGGAAGCGTCCCTTGGTGGGCACAAGACACCAAGGCGCGCTAGGGTTCTCTAGCACGCCCAGGTGGGTTGTGCCCACCTGGGACACCACAACCCACCTGGGACACCTCCCGGACTCCATTTTTCTTTTGTTTACTTGTCCTCCAGGATAAAAAAATCTATATATACTTCCCGAACCTGTTAACCACCATACCGCGGAGAAAATCCTCTGTTCTCTTTTCTTGATGTTTTCTGTCAGATCCCCTCTATAATGGCCTCTTCAGGTTCCTCCAAGGACAAGATTTCTTCTTCATCACCACCATCACCTTCTTCACCACCAAAGGAGAATTGAGTATCGGGTATGGGCACTCCCCTTGGCTTCCGCCAAGCTTGGGGGAGGTGCTCCAGTATCGTATCATCCCACTATCCTTTTGCTTTTACTTATCTTAGTTCAATCTTTTACTTAGATGAATAAGTTTAGTTCAATCTTTTCTTCTTTGATAATTTGCTTAGTGATCTATCATTGTTACCATGTGCAAGTTATATAATAAAGTCTAGTGTGAAGTTTTCGCTTTCTTTGCTTTCATGTTGCAAATAAAGAAAAAAAGAAATAAGAAAGAAAGAAAGAAAAAGAGAAAAGAAAGCAAACAAAGAAAGGAAATAAATCAATAAGATAATATACTAATCCTATGGTAGGTGATAGCACCACATAAGGAAAAGAATAAGTAAGAACATTTTATTAGAGGTTGACAAACATAACATTGGTCAGTGATGCAACTCATGAAAGAATTAATAAGCGAAGGGAAGATTCACATATAAATATACTATCCTAGAAATCTTTTGTGATTGTGAGCCCTCATCAAAATATTATATGCCAAAATTGTTGACATTGGACAAGGAAGACAACGTAATGGTTAATGTATGTTTATATTCACATAGAAGTCATATTGCCATAGATCCTTTAACATGTGATGCTTTCCCCCTATCTTTGCTAGCCAAAAATTCTGCACTAAGTAGAGATAATACTTGTGCATCCAAAAACCCTTAAGCCGAAATCTTTTTCAAGTGTCCACCATACCTACCTAGGGATTGAACAAGATCCCTCAAGTAAGTTGTCATCGGTGCAAAAAGGCAATAAAAATTGCTTCTAAATATGTGAGATCATTTAGTGTAAGAGAAAATTGAGCATTGTACGAACTTGGATGACAAGGAATAAAAGTGACAGACTACATAATAAAGGTTGTCATCTTAAGGGGCAATACAACGTGACATTCTCTTGCACTAAGGGATTGAGCATGCAAACAAAGAAGCGCATGGCAACCTCTGCTTCCCTCTGTGGAGGGTGTATCTTATACTTTTATGCAAAGATTCAAAGTTTTCCTTCTATTCCTTTTTATTTTCTATTTTGGCAAGCATCGTGTGGTGAGGAAAGATCTAGGCACATATGTCCAGTTGAATATAGATAGCATGAGTTATTATTGTTGACATCACCCTTGAGGTGACTATGTTGGGAGGCAAAACTATAAGCCCCAATCTTTCTATGTGTCCGGTTGAAACGTTTTGCTCATGGGTACAAGGTGAGTATTAGCAATTATAGAAGACTATATGATGGTTGAGTATGTGCACTTGCTTAAAAGGCTCCGACACGTGACTCTTCCTGAAAAGATGATGAATTGTAGTTGCAAAGTGAACTGAGAACATAGTTTGTTGGTTTCTGATAGAGTTTTTGCTTTATACCTCGATTGTTTGATGAACTGTTACTTATTCATGGGAAGTATATGATGCAAGTTCTATGATAAAAGTCCTATGTTTAAATTTGTTGTTGTTATGATAATCAACATGATGCTTCTATGTCTGTATTTTGTTTTTATCGACACCTCTCTCTCAAAGCATTTGGACATGTTTTTCTCTTTCGGAGGTCTAAGCTTGGGGGAGTTGATACGTCCATTTTGCATCATGTTTTCTTACTGTTATTTATATTTTATTCATCCATAATAATGCTTTTTGGAGTAATTCCAATGCCTTTTCTCTCATAATTTGCAAGGTACACAACAAGAGGGAGAATTCCGGCAGTTGGAAATCTGGACTTGGAAAAGCTACGTCAGGCCACCTATTTTGCACAACTCCAAATGAGCTGGAACTTCACGGAGATTTTTTATGGATTATTTAAGAAACATTGGAGCCAATAAACACCAGAGGTTGCCACCAGGTGGGCACAACCCACCTGGGCGCGCTAGGCCCCCCAAGCGTGCCCTGGTAGGTTGTGGCATCCTTGGCCCACCTCCGGTGCCCATCTTTTGATATAAAAGTCATTTTGACCTAGAAAAATAAGGAGGAGGCTTTCGGGACAAGGCGCCGCCGTCTCAAGGCGAAAGTTGGGCAGGGGAACTTTTGTTCTCCGGCGGAGCGAATCTGCCGGGGGAACTTCCCTCCCGGAGGGGGAAATCATCGTCATCATCATCACCAACAACTCTCCCATCTTGGGGAGGGCAATCTCCATCAACATCTTCACCAGCACCATCTCATCTCAAATCCTAGTTCATCTCTTGTATTCAATCTTGTTACCAGAACTATAGATTGTTGCTAGGGGGTGACTAGTAGTGTTGATTACATCTTGTAGTTGATTACTATATGGTTTATTTTGTGGAAGATTATATGTTCACATCCGTTATGCATATTAATACCCCTCTAATCATGATCATGTTCATTGTTTGTGAGTAGTTACTTTTGTTCTTGAGGTCACGGGATAAATCATGTTGCAAGTAATCATGTGAATTTGATATGTGTTCGATATTTTGATGGTATGTATGTTGTGATTCCCTTAGTGGTGTCATGTGAACGTCGACTACATGAAACTTCACCATATTTGGGCCTAAGGGAATGCATTATGGAGTAGTAAATAGATGGTGTGTTGCGAGAGTGACAGAAAATTAAACCCCGGTTTATGCACTATTCCATAAGGGACCGATTGGATCCTAGAGTTTAATGGTATGGTTAAAATTTATTCTTAATACTTTTCTCGTAGCTGCGAATGCTTGTGGGGGGGGGGGGGTTATCATAAGTAGGAGGTTTGTTCAAGTAAGAACATAACCTAAGCACCGGTCCACCCACATATCAAATCATCAAAGTAGCGAACGCAAATCAAACCAACATGATGAAAGTGACTAGATGAAATTCCCGTGTACCCTCCAGAACGCTTTGCTCATTATAAGAGACCATTTTGGCCTGCCCTTTTTTGCCTCAAAAGGATTGGGATACCTTGTTGCATACTTGTTACAATTATCGCTACTTGCTCGTCACAAATTACCTTGCTATAAACTACTCGCTACTTACAATTTCAGCACTTGCAGACACTACCTTACTGAAAACTACTTGTCATTTCCTTCTGCTCCTCGTTGGGTTCAACACCCTTACTTATCGAAAAGAGCTACAACTGATCCCCTATACTTGTGGGTCATCACCGGCTCCCTCCCCTAGTCCAATTCGGTTTGGGAAAGGGGGGCACCCCTCTCACGTGGCCTTTCTCCTCTCCTCCAATAAGGCCCAATAGGCCCAATACTTCTCCTGGGGGGTTCCGGTAACCTCCCTGTACTCCGGAAAAATGCCCGAACCACTCGTAACCATTCCCATGTCCAAATGCAACCTTCCAATATATGAATCTTTACCTCTCAACCATGTCGAGACTCCTTGTCATGTCCATGATCTCACCTGGGACTCCGAACAAACTTCGGTCATCAAATCACATAACTCATAATACAAATCGTCATCGAGCGTTAAGCGTGTGGACCCTACGGGTTCAAGAACTATGTAGACATGACCGAGACACATCTCCACTCAATAACCAATAGCGGAAACTGGATGCTCATATTGGTTCCTACATATTCTACGAAGATCTTTATCGGTCAAACCGCATAACAACATACGCTGTTCACTTTGTCATCGGTATTTTACTTGCCCGAGATTCGACCATCGATATCATCATACCTAGTTCAATCTCATTACTAGAAAGTCTCTTTACTCATTCCATAATGAATCATCCCGTAACTAACTGTAGCTACCTGACCTCAGATGGTCAAGTCTCTGTGCTTCAGTGTCATCCCTGGATCGGTAATGCTGACACACACAGTACTCGAAGGCTTTATAGCAGAGTAGCAATCACACACTTATTACATCGAAAGTCTTAAAATAGAACTCATTACAAAAATATGGATTAAGGCCATCTAATACGATAACAGCGGAAGGCTTGGAAGATAAAGTGAGTTTGCACGGCGACGGCATAGCCGAGCTGCACGGCAACGACCTAACGAACCTTACTCCTCGTCTGAAAAGTCTGCAACATAATACATTGCAGCCCGAAAACGGGTCAGCACATGGAATATGCTGGCAAAGTAACATAGTAGAGCAAGAACAGAATAATGCTATCGCTACATGCATATTTGGCTGGTGGAAAGCTCTATGGTTACAGTTTTGCAAAAAGCCAATTTTTCCCTACAACAAAGGAATAGATTTTAATTTTACTATCATGGTAGTTGAAACATCATTGAGAAGGTTCCTCCAACTCAATCCCAATTAAGGTGATTAACAACCCAACAATATTAGTTAAACATGATGAGATACTTTTGATAACCCAATTACTAGATACTCAAGAATTGTCCATAACCGGGGACACGGCTAACCATGATTAGTTTGTACACTCTACAGAGGTTTGCGCATGTTTCCCCACAAGACTCAATCTCCTCCGTTGGATTTCTCGCACTACAGGGTGTTTGAGAAACGGATGACCGAGACACAGTCTTTCAGAAACATTAACTCTCTACTCCGGACAGACCATACCAAACCTACATCCCACTACCTGCTGATCTGCCTCTTCAAGAGCTTCACGTAACTTACTCAACTATGCTAGAGCCCATAATAGCTTGTGGCTTCACACGGAAGTTTCTAGCATGAATTATCTCAATTCCCTTTGAGCCTGGGTGGCGGTCCATAGGAAGATCACACGGGTACTCCGGGATTTCCAAAAATACAAGCAACACTGGGTACTCCAGGTGCCTCAATCCACCCAGTTGTTTGATTAAGTTGCCACCTTAAGTTGAACCATTAATTAACAAGCTCACATCTGTCATGTATTTCACTCAAACCCAAACCGCGTCTACGAGCATAGCATAGCATAGTATATATAAGCAACTCGTAGAGTAACTCCCAAGGGTTTGAATGTAATAGGGCAAATTGGTTCTACCTTATCAACTACTTCCCAACCCACAAGTTAATGACATCCTAATCATGCAATGTTTGAGGATTGGAACTAATGCATAAAAACTGGTTGACAAAAGGGATATGATCAAAGTGTTACTTGCCTTGCTGACGATCTGCGAAACCTAGGGACTCATAGTAGCATGCTTCGCACTCCGGGTGTTCTATCGCAAGCAAACAATAGCATACATAAGTAACAAGCAATGATGCACAAGCAAAACTCAAACAAAAGAGGTTTACTAGAAATTTCAAATTAAGAACTCCGGTTCGCAAAAAGAATCAAATCAAACGGAGCAACGAAACTCAAACGGCGAAAGAAAGAAGCTTCTTTTACTAATCTGAAACTAGGTCAAATTTTACAGTAGAGAAAACTTGTTTGAGTTGGTTAAGCGGAAAGAGGGTTTCGAGACGAAACTCTAGGCGCTTGAATCGCCTGATTCCGACTAACAAGCAAAAAGATAAACAAAAACTAAGGTCGGATCAGAAATCGCGATCAAAGAAAATCGCGGAATAAATCCGATAAAAGAAAACTGACGAACAAACTAATGAACGAGCGTTCCTTGGCTGTTTCTAACGAGCGAAGAACCGTTCGTTAAAACGAACGTTCGGACAAACGTCCGCTAAATAGAAGAACTGAGAAAAACTGGCGAATCCGAAAAAAACGGATCTAGGGTTTCTAAAAAACCGGACGGTCTTTATAAAAAACCGGCGGCGGGGCGCGGTGGCTACCTCCGGCGAGAGGGCTCCGGCGAGGCGGGGCAGCGGCGGGGCGGCGGCGGCCCGGGGCTGCGGCGGTGGTGGCTAGTGCGGCGCGGGCGGCGGTGGTGTGGTGGGGTTTGAGGGCGGGGGTGGCGGTGTATATAAGGGCGGGGCGGGGCGGCTTGGAGGAGGGGGCAAGGCGCGGCGGTGGAGAGGAGTCCGGCTCGGACTCCTAGTCCGAGTCGGCGGCGGCGCTCGCGGGGGACGCGGCGGCGGCGGCCTGGCGAGGCTGGGCCTTAGGCCCAGTCGGCGCGAGAACCCTTTTTTTTATTAATTTCGCCGACCGAAATAAAATCCTAGAAAAATAAATAAAAATCTAAAAATGCCAAAATAAATTTTCACCGTCTAAATAAAATATTTAGAACAAGATGAACATTTTCTTGGCCCTAAAATGCAACTTTGGAAAACGTGCAATTTTTCTAATGCAACCAAAATTGCAATAAAATCCAAATAAAGCAATTATTTGATTTTAATATTTTCCTCCAATATTTCAATTATCTTGGAGAAGTCATATTATCTCCTCTCATATATTTTTAGTGTGAAATATTTTTGGAGAGAAAATAATTAAAACCAAAAATCCTCGTTTCAAGATTTGATAAAGATCAAATTTGAAAATCGGAAATCCCCAACTCTCTCCGAGGGTCCTTGAGTTGCTTAGGATTTCGAGGATCGCGAGACGAGATGCGAAGAAAATATGATATGCATGGATGACTATGTATAACATTCCAAATTGAAAATTTGGGATGTTACAAACCTACCCCCCTTAAGATGAATCTCACCCTCGAGATTCGGGTTGGCTAGAAAATAGGTGCGGGTGGTCTTTGCGAAGATCATCCTCTCGTTCCCATGTGGCTTCATCCTCGGTATGGTGGCTCCACTGAACTTTGCAAAACTTGATAACCTTACTGCGGGTGACTCTGCTGGCAAACTCAAGAATCTTAACTGGTTTCTCCTCATAAGTCAAATCACTGTCCAACTGAATCGCCTCTAGGGGTACTGTATCTCTTAGCGGTACATCTGCCATCTCAGCATGAAACTTCTTCAGCTGTGAAATGTGAAACACGTCATGAACTCCTGACAATCCGTCGGGTAACTCCAACTTGTAGGCAACTTCTCCCATCTGTTCCAAGATACGATACGGTCCTACAAATCTCGGGGCTAACTTTCCTTTAACTCCAAAACATTTCACTCCTCGCAAGGGTGATACTCGCAGATATGCTCGATCTCCAATTTCATAGGTTACCTCCTTGTGTTTTGAGTCAGCATAACTCTTCTGCCTAGACTGAGCAATCTTCAGTCTGTCACGAATCAACTTAACCTTCTCCTCAGACTCCTTAATCAAGTCGGGTCCAAACAACTGTCGGTCTCCTACCTCGTCCCACATCAATGGTGTTTTTCACCTTCGTCCATACAGGGCTTCAAATGGTGCCATCTTCAAACTGGCTTGATAGCTATTGTTATATGAAAACTCTGCATATGGCAAATTGTCATCCCAACTAGATCCATAATCTAGCGCACAGGCTCTCAACATGTCCTCCAAAATTTGGTTGACTCTCTCTGTTTGTCCATCCGTCTGCGGGTGAAATGCGGTACTAAACTCCAATCTCGTTCCCATGGTCTGGTGCAACTGGTGCCAGAACTTTGAGGTAAACTATGTTCCTCGATCTGATACTATGGTCCTCGGAACTCCATGCAGACATACTATCCTGGACATATATCTTGGCCAGCTTTGCACTTGTGTAGGTGGTTTTCACTTGGATGAAATGAGCTACTTTGGTCAAGCACTCAACTACTACCCATATGGAATCATATCCTGCTTTGGTCCTAGGTAATCCGGTGATAAAGTCCATGCCCAGTTTATCCCACTTCCATTCGGGTGTCAGCATAGGCTGTAACAGTCCTGCTGGCTTCTGATGTTCTGCCTTCACACGCTGACATACATCACATACGGCGACATACTCGGCAATATCCTTCTTCATACCGGTCCACCAGAAACGTCTCTTCAAATCCAGATACATCTTGGTGTTTCCGGGGTGTATCGGGTAGGGTGAGTCATGAGCCTGTTGAAGTATTAACTTCCTTATCTCCTGGTTATTGGGCACATAAACTCGGTCCTCAAACCATAGGGTATCGTGCTCATCTTCACGAAAACCTTTGGCCTCTCCTTTGCCCATCTTCTCCTTTATCTCAACAATCTCCTTGTCCACTTTCTTGGCTTCCCGAATCTTATCCAACAGTGTCGACTGGACCTCCATTGTTGCGATAAATCCTCTAGGAACAATCTCCAATCGAAGTTCCATGATGTCCTCTGCTAATCCCTTAGGCAGTCCCTTGCTTTCAAGGATATTAGCATAACTCTTCCGGCTCAAGGCATCTGCTAGAACATTGGCTTTCCCAGGGTGATAGTGTAGCTTCATGTCATAATCCTTGATAAGCTCCAACTATCTCCTCTGTCGAAGGTTCAGTTCCTTCTGGGTTAAAATGTACTTCAAACTCTTATGGTCCGTGTACACATCACAACGGTTTCCAATAAGGTAATGTCTCCAGGTCTTCAATGCATGTACTACGGCTTCTAGCACCAAATCATGTGTGGCATAGTTTAACTCATGATGTTTCAGTTGTCGTGAGGCATACGAAACAACTCTCCCATCCTGCATAAGCACACATCCAAGTCCTAAGCGTGAGGCATCGTAGTACACTTGGAACTCCTTCTGTATATCTGGCAGTGTTAGCACTGGCGCTGTAGTCAAGCGTTTCTTCAATTCCAAGAAACTTGCCTCGCAATCTTCTGTCCATTTAAACTTAGTATCCTTCTTTAACAATTCAGTCATTCGCTTTGCAATCTTGGAAAAATTCTCGATGAATCTCCGGTAGTATCCTGTGAGTCCAAGAAAACTGCGAATCTCGCTAACTGAGGTGGGTGTCAACCATTCAGTGACTGACTGAATTTTGCTGGGGTCTACTGCTATACCTTCTCCCGATATAACATGTCCAAGGAACCCAACTTTCTTCAACCAAAATTCGCATTTGCTAAACTTAGCATACAACTGGTGTTCCCTGAGTTTCTCGAGAACTAAGCGCAAATGCTCCTTGTGCTCCTCCTCGTTCTTCGAGTATACCATAATATCATCAATAAACACCACAACAAACTTGTCCAAGTACTCCATGAACACCTTGTTCATCATGCTCATGAAATAGGCAGGGGCGTTAGTCAGTCCAAATAACATGACCGTGTACTCGTATAATCCATATCGTGTTGTGAATGCTGTCTTCGGTATGTCCTTGTCTCGTATCTTCAGCAGATGATACCTCGATCACAAATCGATTTTCGAAAACACTTTAGCTCCTTGCAACTGATCAAACAGATCGTTGATCATCGGCAGTGGGTACTTGTTCTTAATCGTCACTTCATTCAATGCTCGATAATCAACAACCATCCTCAGGGATTTATCCTTCTTCTCAACCAAAAGTACTGGGGCTCCCCAAGGTGATGAACTTCTTCAGATGTATCCTTTCTCCAATAACTCCTTGATCTGTTTCTTAATTTCTTCCAGATCATTTGCGGGCATTCGATAGGGTCTCTTGGATGTTGGTCTTGTACCTGGCAACAACTCTATCAAAAACTCAATGTCTCTATCCGGTGGCATGCCTGGTAACTCCTCTGGAAAAACATCCGGGTAATCCTTCACTACAGGCACTTCCTCCTGAACAACTCCCGTAAGGGCATTCACTTGACTCCTCCTAGGCACATGCCTAGATACATACTTAATCCTTTTCTCTTCTGGGGTGGTGAGACAAATCGACCTACTAGCACAGTCAATGCTTCCTCCAAATTTTTACATCCATTCCATACCCAATATCACATCCAATCCTTGTGACTCCAAGATAATTAGGTCGGACGGAAAAACATGTGTACCAATGGTTAAGGGTATTTGGTCTCACCATCTACTAGCCATATACTCTGCTCCGGGTGAACTCACTAAAAGAGGGGTCCTAAGGGTTTGGGTTGGTAGTTTAAACTTATCCACGAATCCCCTTGATATGTATGAATGCGATGCACCAGTATCGAAAAGAACAAGAGCGGTAAATGTCTTAACCAAAAACTTACCTATTACCGCGTCCGGCTGCTCTTCAACCTCCTCCACGTTAACGTGGTTAACTTGTCCTTTGTTGAATGGATTTGGCTTCTTCCCAGCGCTCCCATTTCCATTTCCATTCTTTCCTTCAGGGCACTCCGTGGCGTAGTGTCCAGTCTTCCCGCACTTGAAACAAGTAACATGACTTAAGTCCCTTTTGGCGGGTGTGGCTGGGTTGGGGCGGTTATGATTGTTGTTGGTTCCATTCCCATTCCCATTCTTAGATCCATTGTGGTTATGCGATCCTCCTCCAGTGTGGTTGTGACCTCCATGGTTATGAACAAGTCCTCCCGAGTTCGAGGTTAGGCGAGGTTTCTACTAAGCTCCTGAGTTATACTTTCCTTGTCCATACTTCCTCTTGCGGCTCTCAATCTTCTGCTGCTTCCCTTCAATCATAAGAGCCTTATCTACCAACTCCTAGCAGTTGTTGAAGGTTGCTACCATCAACTGCATGCTCATCTCATGATTTAGCCCTTCCATAAAGTTCTCCTGCTTCGCGGCATCTGTGGCCACATCATCAGGGGCATAGCGAGATAACTTGCTAAACTCATGTACGTACTGAGCCACAGTACGGTTCCCCTAGCATAGGTTGCGGAACTCCCGCTTCTTTAATTAAAGCTCCAGTGGAGACATGGGCTGTGCGGAAAGCTTGCTGAAACTGGTCCCAAGTGACATTGGCTATAGGAAAAGTGGCTGTGTAATTCTCCCACCATGAGGCTACTGGTCCATCCAATTGGTGTGCGGCAAAGCGCACTCTCTCAGCATATGTGCAACCTGCGGTGGTCAACCCCCTTCCAATGTGACGTAGTCAATCGTCCGCAACTATGGGCTCGGTGCTACTGGAAAACACCGGTGGTTGTAACCTTAGAAAACGGGCTAGGTTGTCCATGGGCGGCGGGTTGTTGTTGTTGTTATTGTTGTTGTTGCCCTGATTCTGAACTAGCAATTGCATCAAGGTATTCTGCTGTTGGATCAACTGGGTGAGCTCCGGTGGGAAGGCAAAACCAGTGTCACGTCTCGGAGGCATCTAAGGGTTTAGATGGAAGAGATTAGAATAGAGAAGGGGTCTAATGAGAAAACACTACCCATATGCACATGAGACAAACACAATCATTTCACTCAATCAATCAAGCAAGGGCATACAAACGATCTAGAACTATCGCACAAGTGCTCAACTACTACTAAATACATGGGGGAATACTAGTGATATATGGTAGTCATCTAGAAGTTTTGATCGGTGGAAGACTCCATGATGTCTGCTCCAGCTTCGTCTTCATAGTCATCATCACTAGGATCGGAATCGGTGTCGTCGATGATGATGTAGTCCTCGGGGCATATCTCCATGGGTTCTTCATCCTCTATTGGCGCTGGTCCTCCCATGAATACTCCGATCTTCTTAACCAGGTCATCATTCTTCTCCAGTAGTGTCTTGATTTCCTCCTCATACCCATCACGTGTAAACTTGAGTTCTTCCTCCAGCTCGATGATTCTAGTCTACGCCTTCTTCAAGTCCATCATATCCGCGCACATCTGGTTCTCCTAGCGTCGAATGTGCTAGTTTAACTCCTGGATGAAAGCTGCAATGGATCTATCCTTCCGGGTGCTGATTACTTCCCATTGCTTGTCTCAGCACCCACATATTTGGTAAATAGTGTCCTTAAGTTCCCTGTTGTAAACTTCTCCAATGCGTCCAATGGTGATGTGGGCTATCATGCTCTTTCCTAGACTCCAGGTGGGTGCTTCGAAAGAAAACTCTATAGGTTTAGAAGTTGGTGAGAACGTCCTTCCTGGAACTTGTACTTGTATCCTCCAGCGCTCCTCTTCAGGTAAAGTGGCGGTGTACATTCCGGTGAAACTTGGTATTCCAATGTTCAGGTACCTAGTGACTTCCTTCAAGTGGCGTCCAAAAGGTGTGTCTTCATCCGGTTGGGCAAACTTGTTCTTCATCTCCGCCATCCTAAAGAGTAGAAAATGGAGAGGAGATAGAAATGAGAAGAGAAGGGTGACCTAGGGTTTATCTTAGTGGTCGTCTCCTATACTCAGCGTGTGCTCTGATACCATCTTGTAGCGACCCAACCTCAGATGGTCAAGTCTATGTGCTTTAGTGTCATCCCTGGATCAGTAAGCTAACACACACAGTACTCGAAGGATTTATAGCAGAGTAGCAATCACACACTTATTACATCGAAAGTCTCAAAAGAGAACTCATTACAAAAATATGGCTTAAGGCCATCTAATACGATAACAGCGGAAGGCCTGGAAGATAAAGTGAGTCTGCACGGCAACGGCATAGCTGAGCTGCACGGCAATGACCTAACGAACCTTACTCCTCGTCTAAAAAGTCTGCAACATAATAAGTTGCAGCCCAAAAATGGGTCAGCACATGGAATATGCTGGCAAAGTAACATAGTAGAGCAAGAACAGAATAATGCTATCGCTACATGCATATTAGGCTGGTGGAAAGCTCTATGGTTGCAGTTTTGCGAAAAGCCAATTTTTTCCTACAACAATGGAATAGATTTTAATTTTACTATCATGGTAGTTGAAACATCATTGAGAAGGTTCCTCCAACTCAATCCCAATCAAGGTGATTAACAACCCAACAATATTAGTTAAACATGATGAGATACTTTTGATAACCCAATTACTAGATACTCAAGAATTGTCCATAACCGGGGACACGGTTAACCATGATTAGTTTGTACACTCTGCAGAGGTTTGCGCACTTTTCCCCACAAGACTCGATCTCCTCCGTTGGATTTCTCGCACTACAGGGTGTTTGAGAAACGGATGACCGAGACACAGTCTTTCAGAAACATTAACTCTCTACTCCAGACAGACCATACCAAACCTACATCCCACTACCTGTTGATCTGCCTCTTCAAGAGCTTCACATAACTTACTCAACTATGCTAGAGCCCATAATAGCTTGTGGCTGCACACAGAAGTTTCTAGCATGAATCATCTCAGTTCCCTTTGAGCCTGGGAGGCGGTCCATAGGAAGATCACACGGGTACTCCGGGACTTCCAAAAATACAGGCAACACTGGGTACTCCAGGTGCCTCAATCCACCCAGTTGTTTGATTAAGTTGCCACCTTAAGTTGAACCATTAATTAACAAGCTCACATCTGTCATGTATTTCACTCAAACCCAAATCACGTCTACGAGCATAGCATAGCATAGTATATATAAGCAACGCGTAGAGTAACTCCCAAGGGTTTGAATGTAACAGGGCAAATGGGTTCTACCTCATCAACTACATCCCAACCGACAAGTTAATGACATCCTAATCATGCAATGTTTGAGGATTGGAACTAATGCATAAAAACTGGTTGACAAAAGGGATATGATCAAATTGTTACTTGCCTTGCGGACGATCTGCGAAACCTAGGGACTCGTAGTAGCACGCTTCACACTCCGGGTGTTCTATCGCAAGAAAACAATAGCATAAATAAGTAACAAGCAATGATGCACAAGCAAAACTCAAATAAAAGAGGTTGACCAGAAAGTTCAAATTAAGAACTCCGGTTCGCAAAAAGAATCAAATCAAACGGAGCAACGAAACTGAAACGGCGAAAGAAAGAAGCTTTGTTTACTAATCTGAAACTAGGTCAAATTTTACAGTTGAGAAAACTTGTTTGAGTTGGTTAAGCGGAAAGAGGGTTTCGAGACGAAACTCTAGGCACTTGAATCGCCTGATTCCGACTAATGAGCGAAAAGATAAACAGAAACTAACGTCGGATCAGAAATCGCGATTAGAGAAAATCACGGAATAAATCCGATAAAAGAAAACTGACGAATATACTAACGAACGAGCGTTCGTTGGCTGTTTCTAACGAGCGAAGAACCGTTTGTTAAAATTAACATTCGGACGAACGTCCGCTAAATAGAAGAACCAAGAAAAACCGGCGAATCTGAAAAAACGGATCTAGGGTTTCTAAAAAAACGGACGGTCTTTATAAAAAACCAGCGGCGGGGCGCGGTGGCTACCTCCGGCGAGAGGGCTCCGGAGAGGCAGGGCAGCGGCGGGGCGGTGGCTCGCGAGGGCGGAGGCGCTCGGCGGCGGCGGTGCGGGGCTGCGGCGGCGGCGGCGGCAAGCGGCGGCGGCTAGCGCTGCGCGGGCGGCGCTGGTGTGGTGTGGTTTGAGGGCGGGGGTGGCGGTGTATATAACGGCGGGGCGGGGCGGCTTGGAGGAGGGGGCAAGGCACGGCGGTGGAGAGGAGTCTGGCTCAGATTCCTAGTCCGAGTCGGCGGCGGCGGCGCTCGAGGGGAAGACGGCGGCGGCGGCGGCCTGGCGAGGCTGGGCCTTAGGCCGAGTCGACGCGGGAACCTTTTTTTTTAATAATTTCGCCGACCGAAATAAAATCCTAGCAAAATAAATAAAAATCTAAGAATGCCAAAATAAATTTTCACCGTCTAAATAAAATATTTAGAACGAGATGAACATTTTCTTGGCCCTAAAATGCAACTTTGGAAAATGTGCAATTTTTCTAATGCAACCAAAATTGCAATAAAATCCAAATAAAGCAATTATTTGATTTTAATATTTTTCCTCCAATATTTCAATTATCTTGGAGAAGTCATATTATCTCCTCTCATATATTTTTAGTGTGAAATATTTTTGGAGAGAAAATAATTAAAACAAAAAATCCTCGTTTCAAGATTTGATAAAGATCAAATTTGAAAACCGAGAAATCCCCAACTCTCTCGGAGGGTCCTTGAGTTGCTTAGGATTTCGAGGATCGCAAGACGAGATGCGAATAAAATATGATATGCATGGATGACTATGTATAACATTCCAAATTGAAAATTTGGGATGTTACACTAACTCATTAGTAACATTGCTTGCAAGTCTTATAATGATGTGCATTACCGAGAGGGCCCAGAGATACCTCTCTGATACACGGAGTGACAAATCCTAATCTCGATCTATGTCAACCCAACAAAAACCATAGGAGACACCTATAGAGCATCTTTACAATCACCCAGTTGCGTTGTGACGTTTGATAGCACACAAGGTGTTCCTTAGGTATTCGGGAGTTGCATAATCTCATAGCCAGAGGAACATGTATATGTCATGAAGAAAGCAATAGCAATAAAACTAAACGATCATTATGCTAAGCTAACGGATGGGTCTTGTCCATCACATAATTCTCTAATGATGTGATCCCATTCATCAAATGACAACACATGTCTATGGTCAGGAAACTTAACCACATTTGATTAACGAGCTAGTCAAGTAGAGGCATACTAGGGACACTCTGTTTGTCTATGTATTCACACATGTACTAAGTTTCCGGTTAATACAATTATAGCATGAATAATAAAAATTTATCATGATATAAGGAAATATAAATAACAACTTTATTATTGCCTCTAGGGCATATTTCCTTCAGTCTCCCACTTGCACTAGAGTCAATAATCTAGATTACATTATAATGATTCTAACACCCATGGAGTCTTGGTGCTGATCATGTTTTGCTCATGAGAGAGGCTTAGTCAATGGGTCTGCAACATTCAGATCCGTATGTATCTTGCAAATCTCTATGTCTGCCTCCTTGACTTGATCGCGGATGGAATTGAAGCGTCTCTGATGTGTTTGGTTCTCTTGTGAAATTGGGATTCCCTCGCCAAGGCAATTGCTCCAGTATTGTCACAAAAGATTTTCATTGGACCCGATGCACTAGGTATTACACCTAGATAAGATATGAACTCCTTCATCCAGACTCCTTCATTTTGTGCTTCCAAAGCAGCTATGTACTCCGCTTCACACGCAGATCCTGCCACAACACTCTGCTTGGAACTGCACCAACAGACAGCTCAACCATTCAATATAAATACGTATCCGGTTTGTGACTTCGAGTCATCCAGATCAGTGTCAAAGCTTGCATCGACGTAACCATTTACAACAAGCTCTTTGTCACCTCCATAAACGAGAAACATATCCTTAGTCCTTTTCAGGATGTTCTTGACCGTTGTCTAGTGATCCACTCCTGGATTAATTTGGTACCTCCCTGCTAAACTTATAGAAAGGCACACATCAGGTCTGGTACATAGCATTACATACATGATAGAACCTATGGCTGAGGCATAGGGAATGACTTTCATCTTCTCTCTATCTTCTGCAGTGGTCGGGCATTGAGTTTGACTCAATTTCACACCTTGTAACACAGGCAAGAACCCTTCCTTTGACTGATCCATTTTGAACTTCTTCAAAACTTTATCAAGGTATGTGCTTTGTGAAAGTCCAATTAAGCGTCTTAATCTATCTTTATAGATCTTGATGCCCAATATATAAGCAGCTTCACCGAGGTCTTTCATTGAAAAATTCTTATTTAAGTATCCTTTTATGCTATCCAGAAATTCTGTATTATTTCCAATCAACAATATGTCATCCACTTATAATATTAGAAATGCTACAGAGCTCCCACTCACTTTCTTGTAAATGCAGGCTTCTCCAAAAGTCTATATAAAACCATATGCTTTGATCACACAATCAAAGCGTATATTCCAACTCCGAGAGGCTTGCACCAGTCCATAAATGGATCGCTGGAGCTTGCATACTTTGTTAGAACCTTTTGGATCGACAAAACCTTCTGGTTGCATCATATACAACTCTTCTTTAAGATATCCATGAAGAATGCAGTTTTGACATCCATTTGCCAAATTTCGTAATCATAAAATGCGGCAATTGCTAACATGATTCGGACAGACTTAAGCATCACTACAGGTGAGAAGGTCTCATCATAGTCAACTCCTTGAAGTTGTCGAAAACCTTTCACAACAAGTCGAGATTTACCGTCAGCGTCAGTCTTCTTTTTGAAGATCCATTTATTCTCTATGGCTTGTCGATCATCGGGCAAGTCAACCAAAGTCCACACTTTGTTCTCATACATGGATCCCATCTCAGATTTCATGGCCTCAAGCCATTTTGCGGAATTTGGGCTCATCATCGCTTCCTCATAGTTCGTAGGTTCGTCATGGTCAAGTAACATGACCTCCAGAACAGGATTACCATACCACTCTGGTGTAGATTGTACTCTGGTTGACCTATAAGGTTCATTAGTAACTTGATCTGAAGTTTCATGATCATCATCATTAGCTTCCTCACTAATTGGTGTAGGAATTACTGGAACTGATTTCTGTGATGAACTACTTTCCAATTCGGGAGAAGGTACAATTACCTCATCAAGTTCTACTTTCCTCCCACTCACTTCTTTCGAGAGAAACTCCTTCTCTAGAAAGGATCCATTCTTAGCAATGAATATCTTGCCTTCAGATCTGTGATAGAAGGTGTACCCAACAGGCTCTTTTGGGTTTCCTATGAAGACACATTTCTCCGATTTGGGCTCGAGCTTATCAGGTTGAAGCTTTTTCACATAAGCATCGCAACCCTAAATTTTAAGAAACGACGGCTTAGGTTTCTTGCCAAACCACAGTTCATATGGTGTCGTCCCAATGGATTTAGATAGTGCCCTATTTAACGTGAATGCAGCTATCTCTAAAGCATAACCCCAAAATGATAGCGGTAAATCAGTAAGAGATATCAAAGATCGCACCATATCTAATAAAGTACGGTTATGACGTTCGGACACACCATTACGCTGTGGTGTTCCAGGTGGCGTGAGTTGCGAAACTAGTCCACATTGTTTCAAATGAAGACCAAACTCATAACTCAAATATTCACCTCCATGATCAGATCATGGAAACTTTATTTTCTTGTTATGATAATTTTCCACTTCACTCTGAAATTCTTTGAACTTTTCAAATGTTTCATACTTATGTTTCATCAAGTAGATATACCCATATCTGCTCAAATCATCTGTGAAGGTCAGAAAATAAGGATACCCGCCGCAAGCCTCAACACTCATCGGACCACATACATCAGTATGTATTATTTCCTATAAGTCAATTGCTCACTCCATTGATCTGGAGAACGGAGTCTTAGTCATCTTTCCCATGAGGCATGGTTCGCAAGCATCAAGTGATTCATAATCAAGTGATTCCAAAAGCCCATCGGCATGGAGTTTCTTCATGCGCTTTACACCAATGTGACCTAAACGGTAGTGCCACAAATAAGTTGCACTATCATTATTAACCTTGCATATTTTGGCTTCAATATTATGAACATGTGTATCACTACAATCGAGATTCAACAAAAATAGACCACTCATCAAGGGTGCATGACCATAAAAGATATTACTCATATAAATAGAACAACCATTATTCCCTGATTTAAATGAATAACTGTCTCGCATCAAACAAGATCCAGATATAATGTTCATGCTTAATGCTGGCACCAAATAGCAATTATTTAGGTCTAAAACTAATCCCGAAGGTAGATGTAGAGGTATTGTGTCGACGGCGATCACATCGACTTTGGAACCATTTCCCACGCGCATCGTCACCTCGTCCTTACCCAATCTTCGTAAAATCTATAGCCCATGTTTCGAGTTGCAAATATGAGCAATAGAACCAGTATCAAATACCTAGGCGCTACTATGAGCATTAGTAAGGTACACATCAATAACATGTATATCAAATATACCTTTCACTTTGCCATCCTTCTTATCCGCCAAATACTTGGGGCAGTTCCGCTTCCAGTGACCAGTCCCTTTGAAGTAGAAGCACTCAGTCTCAGGCTTAGGTCCAAACTTGGGTTTCTTCACTTGAGCAGCACCTTGCTTGCTGTTCTTCTTGAAGTTCCCCTTCTTCCCTTTACCCTTTTTTCTTGAAACTAGTGGTATTGTTAACCATCAACACTTGATGATCCTTCTTGATTTGTACCTCCGCAGCCTTTAGCATCGCGAAGAGCTCGGGAAGATTTTGTAGCTTGGTGGCAGTGATTGAAGAACTCTATCAATGACACTATCATCGGGAAGATTAACTCCCAGTTGAGTCAAGTGGTTGTGGTACCCAGACATTCTGAGTATATGTTCACTGACAGAACTATTCTCCTCCATTTTACAGCTATCGAACTTAGTGGAGACTTCATATCTCTCAATTCGGGCATTTGCTTGAAATAATAACTTCAACTCCTGGAACATCTCATATGCTCCATGACGTTCAAAACATCTTTGAAGTCCCGATTCTAAGCCGTAAAGCATGGCACACTGAACTATCGAGTAGTCATCAGCTTTGCTCTGCCAGATGTTCATAATGTCCGGAGTTGCTCCTGCAGCGGGTCTTGCACCTAGCGGTGCTTCTAGGACGCAATTCTTCTATGCAGCAATGAGGATAATCCTCAAGTTACGGACCCAGTACATGTAGTTGCTACCATCATCTTTCAACTTAGCTTTCTCTAGGAATGCATTAAAATTCAAAGGAACGGTAGCACGTGCCATTGATCTACAACAACATAGACATACAAAAACTATCAGGTACTAAGTTCATGATAAATTAAAGTTCAATTAATCATATTACTTAAGAACTCCCACTTAGATAGACATCCCTCTAGTCATCTAAATGATCACGTGATCCAAATCAACTAAACCAAGTCCAATCGTCACATGAGATGGACTAGTTTTCAATGGTGAACCTCACTATGTTGATCATATCTACTATATGATTCACATTCGACCTTTCGGTCTCAGTGTTCTGAGGCCATATCTGCATATGCTAGGCTCATCAAGTTTAACCCGAGTATTCTGCGTGTGGAAAATTCGCTTGCACCTGTTGTATGTTAACGTAGAGCTTATCACACCCCGATCATCATGTGGTGTCTCGGCACGACGAACTGCAGCAACGGAGCATACTCTAGGAGAACACTTATACCTTGAAATTTAGTGAGGGATCATCTTATAATGCTACCGCCGTACTAAGCAAAAAAAGATGCATAAAAGATAAACATCACATGCAATCAAAATATGTGACATGATATGGCCATCATCATCTTGTGCCTTTGATCTCCATCTCCAAAGCACCGTCATGATCTCCATCGTCAGCGGCTTGACACATTGATCTACATCGTAGCATCATTGTCATATCGCCAACTATTGCTTCTACGACTATCGCTACCGCTTAGTGATAAAGTAAAGCAATTACACGGCGATTGCATTTCATACAATAAAGCAACAACCATAAGGCTCCTGCCAATTGCCGATTACTTTTACAAAACATGATCATCTCATACAACAATTTATATATCATCACGTCTTGACCATATCACATCACAACATGCCCTACAAAAACAAGTTAGACGTCCTCTACTTTGTTGTTGCAAGTTTTACGTGGCTGCTACGGGCTTCTAGAAAGAACCGTTCTTACCTACGCATCAAAACCACAATGATTTTTCATCAAGAGTGTTGTTTTAACCTTCAACAAGGACCGGCCGTAGTCAAAATCGATTCAACTAAAGTTGGAGAAACAGACACCTGCCAGCCACCTGTGTGCGAAGCACGTCGGTAGAACTAGTCTCATGAACGCGGTCATGTAATGTCGGTCTGGTCCGCTTCATCCAACAATACCGCCGAATCAAAGTAAGATGTTGGTGGTAAGAAGTATGACTATTATCGCCCACAACTCTTTGTGTTCTACTCGTGCATATAAAATCTACGCATAGACCTGGCTCGGATGCCACTCTTGGGGAACGCAGTATTTCAAAAATTTCCTGCGATCACACAAGATCTATCTAGGAGATGCATAGCAACGATACAGGAGAGTGTGTCCACGTACCCTCGTAGACCTAAAGCGGAAGCACATAGTAACGCGGTTGATGTAGTCGAACGTCTTCACGATCCAACCGATCCAAGTACCGAACGTACGGCACCTCTGTGTTCAGCACACGTTCAGCACGATGACGTCCCTTGAACTCTTGATCTAGTTGAGGACGAGGGAGAGTTCCATTAGCACGACGGCATGGCAATGGTGATGATGAATTTACCGACGCAGGGCTTCACGTAAGCACTACGATGATATGACATAGGTGGTAAACTGTGGAGGGGGGCACCGCACACGGCTAAGAGATGTCTGTTGTGTCTTTGGGGTGCCCCCCCCGCCTCCGTATATAAAGGGGGACGAGGAGGTGGACCGCCAAGGGGGGTGCGCCATAGGGGGGAGTCCTACTTGGACTCCTAGTTCAAGTAGGATTCGCCCCCCTCCTTCCTTCCACCGGAGAGGGAAAAGGGGAAGGGAGAGAGAGGGAGAAGGAAAGGGGGGCCGGCCCCATACCCCAGTCCAATTCAGTTCAGGCAAGGGGCCCCCTGTCACGTGGCCTTTCTCCTCTCCTCCAATAAGGCCCAATAGGCCTAATACTTCTCCCTGGGGGTTCCGGTAACCTCCAGTACTCCAGAAAAATGCCCGAACCACTCGGAACCATTCCGATGTCCAAATGCAACCTTCCAATATATGAATCTTTACCTCTCGACCATTTTGATACTCCTCATCATGTCTGTGATCTCATCCGGGACTCCAAACTAACTTCGGTCATCAAATCACATAACTCATAATACAAATCGTCATCGAGCGTTAAGCGTGCGGACCCTACAGGTTCGAGAACTATGTAGACATGACAGAGACACATCTCCGGTCAATAACCAATAGCGAAACATGGATGCTCATATTGGTTCCTACATATTCTACGAAGATCTTTATCGGTCAGACTGCATAACAACATACATTGTTCCCTTTCTCATCGGTATGTTACTTGCCCGAGATTCGATCGTTGATATCATCATACCTAGTTCAATCTCGTTACCGGCAAGTCTCTTTACTCAACACGTAATTCATCATCCCGTAACTAACTCATTAGTCACATTGCTTGCAAGGCTTATAGTGATGTGCATTACCGAGAGGGCCCGGAGATACCTCTCCAATACACGGAGTGACAAATCCTAATCTCGATCTATGCCAACCCAACAAACACCTTCGGAGACACCAGTAGAGCATCTTTATAATCACCCAGTTATGTTGTGATGTTTGGTAGCACACAAGGTGTTCCTCCGGTATTCGGGAGTTGCATAATCGCATAGTCAGAGGAACATGTATAAGTCATGAAGAAATCAATAGTAATAAAACTAAACGATCATTATTCTAAGCTAACGGATGGGTCTTGTCCATCACATCATTCTCTAATGACGTGATCCCGTTCATCAAATGACAATACATGTCCATGGTCAGGAAACTTAACCATCTTTGATTAACGATCTAGTCAAGTAGAGGCATACTAGGGACACTCTGTTTGTCTATGTATTCACACATGTACTAAGTTTCCGGTTAATAAAATTCTAGCATGAATAATAAACATTTATCATGATATAAGGAAATATAAATAACAACTTTACTATTGCCTGTAGGGCATATTTCCTTCAACTAGATGGCTTCCACTCTCTCTTTTGATTCTCAATACAATGGTCTATTAGAGATCTATTTGATGTAACTCTTTTTGCGGTGTGTTTGTTGGGATCCGATGAACTTTGAGTTTATGATCCGATCTATTTTATCCATGAAAGTTATTTGAGTTTTGATCTCTTATATGCATGATTGCTTATAGCCTCGTATTTCTTCTTCGAATCTTTGGTTTAATTAGGCCGACTAGATCGATTTTTCTTGCCATGGGAAGAGGTGCTTTGTGATGGGTTCGGTCTTACGGTGCTCAATCCCAGTGACAGAAGGGGACATGACACGTATGTATCATTGCTATTAAGGATAACAAGATGGGGTCTATTCCTACATGAATAGATCATGTCTGCATCATGTCATTGTTCTTATTGCATTACTCAATTTTTCCATGAACTTAATACACTAGATGCACGCTGGATAGTGGTTGGTGTGTGGAGTAATAGTAGTAGATGCAGGAAGGAGTCAGTCTACTAATCTTGGACGTGATGCCTATATAATGATCATTGCCTGGATATCGTCATAATTATTTGAAGTTCTATCAATTGCCCAACAGTAATTTGTTTACTCGTCGTATGATATTTTTCTCGAGAGAAGCCACTAGTGAAATCTACGGCCCCCGAGTCTCTTCTTTATCATATTTTCCTTTGAGATCTATTTTTATTCGCCTTTATTTCAGATCTATTAATCCAAAAACCCAAAAATACCTTGATGCAATTTTTATTATTTATTTTATCTCGCATTCCTGTGAGATCTATTTCTCCAATATACTATAATTTATCTATCTTTTTACCCAGGAGGGATTGACAACCCCTCTTACACATCGGGTTGCAAGTATTTGTTCTTTGTGTGCAGGTACCATTTACATAGTTTTGCGTGGTTCTCCTACTGGTTCCATAACCTTGGTCTCATCACTGAGGGAAATACCTACCGTAGTTGTGCTGCATCATCCCTTCCTCTTTGGGGAAATACCAACGTAGCTCAAGCCGCATCAGCGCCGAGCACACATGCATGATACGTCCATTTTGCATCATGTTTTTATATTCATATTTATGACATTATGGACTGTTATTTCACTTTAAGATACAATTCTTATGCCTTTTCTTTCTTATTTTACAAGATTTACATGAAGAGGGAGAATGCCAGTGGCTGGAATTCCGGACTAGAAAGGAGGAAATCTGATATACCTATTCTACACAACTCCAAATGTCCTAAAACTTTATGGAGAATTGTTTTAGAATATATAAAAAATATTGGGCGAAGAAAGAACAAAAGGGGACCCACTAGGTGGCCACAAGCCTGGGGGCGCGCCCTACCCCCCAAGGCGCACCTCCCGAGCTTGTGGCCCCCCTGGCCAGCCCCCGGTGTCCATATTCTCTATATGAAAGGTTTGACATAGAAAAATCATAAGGAGGCTTTCGGGACGAAGCACCGCCGTCTTGAGGCCAAACCTAGGCAGAAGCAATCTAGGGCACCAGTAGAGTGATTCTGCCTGGGGAGCTTCCTTCCTGGAGGGGGAAATTGAAGCCATCATCATCACCAACGATTCTCTCATCGTGGGAGGGTCAATCTTCGTCAACATATTCACCAGCACCATCTCCACTCAAACCCTAGTTCATCTCTTGTATTCAATATTTGCCTCAGAACCTCGGATTGGTACATGTGGGTTGCTATTAGTGTTGATTACTTCTTGTAGTTGATGCTAATTGGTTTATTTGGTGGAATATCATATGTTCAGATCCTAAATGATATTTATTACCCCTCTGATCTTGAACATGAACATGCTTTGTGAGTAGTTACGTTTGTTCCTGAGGACATGGGAGAAGTCTTGTTATAAGTAATCATGTGAATTTGGTATACGTTCGATGTTTTGATGAGATGTATGTTGTCTTTCCTATAGTGGTGTTATGTGAAAATTGACTACATGACACTTCACCATGATTTGGGCCTAGGGGAAAGCATTGGGAAGTAGCCGGTAGATGATGGGTTGCTAGAGTGATAGAATCTTAAACCCTAGTTTATGCGTTGCTTCATAAGGGCTGATTTGGATCCACATGTTTCATACAATGGATAGATTTATCTTAATTCTTCTTTCATAGTTTGTCGAGGGGATGAACCCCGGGCAGGCAACGGAACCCGGATCCTTTTCAAAAATAATGGGGCCGGCATCGCCCCTCAAGACGGCTCGCGCTTGGCTGGGTCGTTTGACCCAGCCAAGCCCCCTTGACCCGGCCTAATCCTCAAGACTTCTCCAACAAGCCAGCTCAAGACAGCCGAGCCCGGCGCACCAAGACTTCTCCAACAAGCCAGCTCCCCCTTGGCATGTTCTCCAACTCGGCCAAGGGTCAGCGGCCGTCCCATCCCAGCCGTACGATGGGACAAGTCGCCACCAACTGATGACCGAAGCCACAGTGCCCCACCGATGCCTTTGGTCAGCCGGACAAGGCAACAGTGCCCCCCACCTATCTGCTGACAAGGGCCGGCGTGGGAACAGTGCACCCGTCGTCACCCATGACGCTAGCAAGTGGCGACCTGACGATCGACAAGACGGCCAACAGTACCCCCGTAACCAGCGGGTCCCGCGCCCGGGGAACCTAGCGAGGCCTGGTACCCGGCGGGTCCTAGCCCCAGGTTCCTAGACGTTGACGGCATGGCCCTACAACCGTGTAACATTACAATTGTACCCCTGGGGGGTTGACCTATAAAACCCCCCAGGAGCCCTCATGCATACGGGCACGATCATCGGCGGAAGCAAGATCATCTCCTCCCGCTTACACACACACCTAGCTAGCAACACCCGAAGAGAGGGAACTACCTAAGACTTGGACAGCCTTCCTTCTTCCTCCATACAGCTCTAGGAGCAACCATGTACTGTTACATATAAACCACACTCGGCAGGACTAGGGGTGTTATCTCTCCGGAGAGCCTTGAACCTGGGTATGTCTTGCGTCCCACGCTCGCTCATGCCGACCTCGCCTCTGGAGCCCATCAGTGCCCTCGAGCCTCCTCCTCTCTTTAGCCATCCCATGGCATCTGCCGTGTGCCCACCACGACAATTAGCGTCCACCGTGGGGCAGCGCTAGGTCCTGGCCGGGAGCATGCTTCAGAAGGGGCTCTACTCCGACTCCGACGAGCCCGTCACACTGGCGGAAGATGTAATCAACGCACTTGCCACCTCCTTCGCCGCGTTGCGCATCTCCGACGCGCCTGCGGCTGACGAGTACCCCAGCGAGGTACTTGACTTTTCCGACTCCCCACTTTCCATCGGCGGCGGCACTCCCACCGGGGCGATGGACCTCTACGTGGAGGTTTTCGTCACCGACAACGGCGTCGCTTCCTCATCTAGCGCGGGGAGGAAGGCCACTGAAGCCAGGACCGCAGCGGGGCAGGCCAGCCCGCCTAACCTCCTGCGGGCCACGATGCAGAGCCTTCACGTCCCCATCGGCACCGACATCGACGCCTCCGAAATTGCCGAGGCCTGGACCTCACCGAGACGCTCGCTACCACGCGGCGCTGCCTCGACTCCGCTCAGCTGGAGTGCAATGCCGCCTATGGCTTCACGCCGGACGCGCCTGAGCCAAGCTGGGTCGCCGACGTGCGGGCCCGGTGCAACGCGGTCGGGCGTGCCTTCGGCGCTGTCCCTCCTGTCTACGAGACTCCCATGAAGAACATGCATGCTGCCTAGGCGGCCGTGGTCGGCCTGGACCAGCTCACTGGCGAAGAGCTGCAGGACCACCTCAAGAGGGTGAACGACCACCTCGCTGCGGCCAACGTGCAGCAGACCGGCTCAACCAACTCGCCAAGCCGGCTGGACCCGGTTCCGCCCGCGTTGCTAGACCCGGTGATTTCCAGCACACGGTCTCCTCTCCACCCGGCGAGGCGCACTGTGGCCGCACCCGGACCCGGCGCAACCTAGCCTTGACGACTACCAACGGCTTAGGCGACGAACCGGCTTCGGAAGCCCGACGCCGACTCGACCCTCTACTCCAACCCAGCCGACGTCCGACGAGAGGAGACCCGACCCCCCGCGGCGTGGTGACTGACTGGCTGGGCCCGCGCGCCATCGACGACACTGACGCCCGTCACCGCCTCGACCGACTCGCCCTCTCCCAAGAGCTAGAGGAAACCGGCCCCGTCGGGCTGGCGTGCTTCGGACCATGCATCTGAGGTGAGCCCATTACCAGAGGGTTCACGCTCCCCCGTGATACCCCCAAGTACAATGGCATCGTCAAGCCGGAGGACTGGCTTACCGACTACACCACCGCCATCGGCATCGCCGCCGGCAACCGCCGCCTCGCCTTGCGCTACGCACCTCTCATGCTTCAGGGGTCGGCCCGCACGTGGTTGAACAGTCTATCGGAGGGCAGCATCAACGTGTGGGTCAATTTCGAGCAAGCCTTCATGCGCAACTTCACTGGCACGTACAAGCGACCCGGCCGCCCTAGTCAGCTCGCCATGTGCGTGCTGGGACCGGCGGAGACTGGCCGCGAGTACCTCGCACGCTGGACCGAGCTCTAGAACAGCTGCGAGGGCGTCCACGAAGTCCAAGCAATCCAGTACTTCATCAACGGGTGCCGGGACGGCACCCTCCTCAAGCGCAAGCTCTTGCACTCTGAGTCGGCCACCATGGCCGCGCTCATGGTGATGGCGGACAAGTACGCCAACGCCGACTCCGCCATGAAGATCCAGGTGGCGCTGGATGAAGCCGGCAAAGCAAAGCCGGTTCCGCCTCCGAAGCCGGACGGTGAAGGAAGCCAGCAGCAGCACAACCAGCAGAAGAACAAGCGCAATGCTGATCAGCCGGCCCAGCGCTATGACAACCAGCTCGTCGCGGCCGTCGAGCATGCGCTCGCGGCCGACCCGGCCGCCAGGTGCCGGTAGACCGGCAAGATGACATGGCAGCCCGCCATGAGTTTCAAGGAGATGCTCGGTGCTCCCTGCAAGCACCACAACGGCGCGAGGCCATCCACGCACACGCTTCGGCAGTGCGCCATTGATACGTCCATTTTGCATCATGCTTTTATACCGATATTTATCGCATTATGGATTGTTATTTCACTTTATGTCACAATACTTATGGCTATTCTCTCTTATTTTACAAGGTTTACATAAAGAGGGAGAATGCCGGCAGCTGGAATTCTGGTCTAGAAAAGGAGCAAATATTAGAGATCTATTCTGTGCAACTCCAAAAGTCCTGAAACTCCACGGAACATCTTAAAAGAAATAAAGAAAAATCCATGCCAAAGATGAAGGCCAGGGGGCCCACACCCTGCTCACGAGGGTGGGGGCGCGCCCTAGGCCCACACCCTGCTCACGAGGGTGGGGGCGCCCCCCTAGGGCGCGCCCCCTACCTCGTGGGCCCCCTGGTGGCTCTCCGACGCCCATCTTCTCCTATATGAGGTCTTTCAATGAGAAAAAAGGGGAAGGAACTTTTCGGGACGAGACTCTGCCGCCACGAGGCGGAACCTTGGCAGATCCAATCTAGAGCTCCGGCAGAGCTGTTCTTCCGGGGAAACTTTCCTCCGGGAGGGGGAAATCATCACCATCGTCATCACCAACGATCCTCTCATCGGGAGAGGGCAATCTCCATCAACATCTTCACCAGCACCATCTCATCTCCAAACCCTAGTTCATCTCTTGTATCCAATTCTTGTCTCAAAGTCTGGGATTGGTGCTAGTAGGTTGCTAGTAGTGTTGATTACTCCTTATAGTTGATGCTAGTTGGTTTAATTGGTGGAAGATCATATGTTCAGATCCTATATGCATATTATTACCCCTCTGATTATGAACATGAATATGCTTTGTGAGTAATTACGTTCGTTCCTGAGGACAAGGGAGAAGTCTTGCTATGAGTAGTCATGTGAATTTGGTATTCGTTTGATATTTTGATAAGATGTATGTTGTCTAGCCTCTAGTGGTGTTAAGTGAACGTCGACTACATAACACTTCACCATTATTTAGGCCTAGAGGAAGGCATTAGGAAGTAATAAGTAGATGATGGGTTGCTAGAGTGACAGAAGATTAAACCCTAGTTTATGCGTTGCTTCGTAAG
Source organism: Triticum urartu (assembly GCF_056163025.1). Classification (NCBI taxonomy): domain Eukaryota; kingdom Viridiplantae; phylum Streptophyta; class Magnoliopsida; order Poales; family Poaceae; genus Triticum; species Triticum urartu. Next base: position 96,494,785 of record NC_141873.1, on the reverse strand, counting down.
GGGCTGATTTGGATCCATATGTTTCATGCTATGGTTAGGTTTACCTTAATACTTTTGTTGTAGTTGTGGATGCTTGCAATAGAGGTTAATCATAAGTGGGATGCTTGTTCAAGTAAGAATAGCACCCAAGCACCGGTCCACCCACATATCAAATTATCAAAGTATCGAACGCGAATCATATGAACGTGATGAAAACTAGCTTTACGATATTCCCACGTGTCCTAGGGAGCGCTTTTCCTATTATAAGAGTTTGTTCTGGCTTGTCCTTTGCTACAAAAGGATTGGGCCACATTGATGCACTTTATTTACTTTTGTTACTTGTTGCTCGTTACAACCTATCTTATCACAAAACTATCTGTTACCACTTATTTCAGTACTTGCAGAGAATACCTTGCTGAAAACCGCTTATCATTTCCTTCTGCTCCTCATTGGTTTCGACACTCTTACTTATTGAAAGGACTACGATAGATCCCCTATACTTGTGGGTCATCAAGACTCTTTTCTGGCGCTGTTGCCGAGGAGTGTAGCGCCTTTGGTAGGTGGAATTTGGTAAGGAAAAATTTATATAGTGTGCTGAAATTTACTGTCACTTGTTACTGTGGAAAGTAATTCTCCGAGGGGCTTGTTCGGGGTATCTTCACCCCGTCCAGTAGAGCAAAGAGTTGCTCCTCAACCTACTGAACCTATTGAAAATGAAATTCCTTATGAGTATCCTTCGTGTATGATAGAAAAACTGCTAGCTAATCCTTTTACAGGAGATGGAACAAAGCATCATGATGAGCACTTAATATATGTGGATGAAGTTTGTGGATTATTTAAGCTTGCAGGTATACCCGATGATGTTGCCAAGAAGAAGGTCTTCCCTTTATCTTTGAAGGGAGATGCATTGATATGGTATAGGCTATGTGATGATATGAGATCGTGGGACTATAAAAGATTGAAGCTGGAATTTCATCAAAAGTATTACCCTATGCATGTTGTTCATCGTGATCGCAATTATATACATAATTTCTGGCCTCGCGAAGGAGAAAGCATCGCTCAAGCTTGGGGGAGGCTTAAATCAATGTTATATTCATGCCTCAATCATGAGCTCTCAAGAGAAATAATTATGCAAAGTTTTTATGCTCGGCTTTCTGAAAACAATCGCACCATGCTCGATACTTCTTGTGGTGACTCTTTTATGATGAAGACTATTGAATTCAGATGGAATTTATTAGATAGAATTAAATGCAACTCTGAAGATTGGGACCTCGACAAAGGTAAGGAGTCATGTATGACACCTGAGTTTGATTGTGTTAAATATTTTATGGACACCGATATTTTCCGTAAGTTTAGCACTAAATATGGACTTGACTCTGAGATAGTAGCTTCTTTCTGTGAATCTTTTGCTACTTATGTTGATCTCCCTAAGGAGAAGTGGTTTAAATATCATCCTCCCATAGAAGTAAAAGTAGCTGCACCTATTAAAGTTGAAGAAAAGACTGTCACTTATAATGATCCTATTGTTCCTACTTCTTATATTGAGAAACCACCTTTCCCTGTTAGAATAAAGGATCATGCTAGAGATTCAACTGTTGTTCGTAAAAGCAATATTAGAACTTATACACCTCCTGAGCAAGTTAAAGTAGAACCTAATATTGCTATTGTTAAAGATTGTCTGATAATATTGATGGGCATGTTATTCAGTTCGAAGGTGAAACTGCTAGAATTGCTAAACCTTGTGATAAAGATAAACATAGAACTGTGGTAGGCATGCCTGTTATTTCCTGTTAAAATAGGAGATCATTGTTATCATGGCTTATGTGATATGGGTGCTAGTGCTAGTGTTATACCTCATGACTTATACAAAGAAATTAAGAATGAAATTGCACCTGTTGAGTTAGAAGATATTGATGTTACTATTAAACTTGCTAATAGAGATACTATTGCACCAATTGGAATTGTTAGAGATGTTGAAGTCTTGTGTGGGAAAACTAAATATCCTGCTGATTTTCTTGTTCTTACTTCTCCGCAAGATAGCTTTTGTCCAATTATATTTGGTAGACCCTTCTTAAATACTGTCAATGCTACCATAGACTGCACTAAGAATATTGTTACTGTTGGCTTGGATGATATGGTTCATGAGTTTAATTTCTCTAAATTTTGTAAACAACATCGTGAGGAAGAATTACCTAGTAAGGATGAAATTATTGGTCTTGCTTATATTGCCGTACCACCTAGTGATCCTTTAGAACACTATTTGCTAGACCATGAAAATGATATGTTCATGAAAGAAAGAAGGGAAATAGATGAAGTATTCTTTAAACAGGAACCTATTCTGCATCACAACTTGCCTGTTGAAATTTTAGGGGATCTACCTCCAGCCAAGGGTGATCCCGTGTTTGAGCTCAAACCTTTGTCTGATAATCTTAAATATGCTTATCTTGATGAAAAGAAGATATATCCTGTTATTATTAGTGCTAACCTTTCAGAGCATGAAGAAGAAAGATTATTGAAAACTCTGAAGAAGCACCGTGCTGCTATTGGATATACTCTTGATGATATTAAGCGCATTAGTCCCACTCTATGTCGACATAAAATAAATTTGGAAGCAGATGCCAAACCAGTTCGTGATCCTCAACGACGTCTGAATCCTAAAATGAAAGAAGTGGTAAGAAAAGAAATATTAAAGCTTATGGAGGAAGGTATAATCTATCCCGTTGCTAATAGTGAGTGGGTAAGTCCTGTCCATTGTGTCCCTAAGAAGGGAGGTATTACTGTTGTTCCTAATGATAAAGATGAATTGATTCCATAAAGAATTATCACAGGTTATAGGATGGTAATTGATTTCCGCAAATTAAATAAAGCTACTAAGAAAGATCATTACCCCTTACCTTTTATTGATCAAATGCTAGAAAGATTATGCAAACATACACACTATTGCTTTCTAGATGGTTATTCTGGTTTCTGTCAAATACCTGTGTCGGCTAGATATCAATCAAAGACTACTTTTACATGCCCTTTTGGTACTTTTGCTTATAGACGTATGCCTTTTGGTTTATGTAATGCACCTGCTACCTTTCAAAGATGCATGATGGCTATATTCTCTGACTTTTGTGAAAAGATTTGTGAGGTTTTCATGGACGATTTTTCCGTCTATGGTTCCTCTTTTGATGATTTCTTAAGCAATCTTGATCAAGTTTTGCAGAGATGTGAAGAAACTAATCTTGTCTTGAATTGGGAAAAGTGCCACTTTATGGTTAATGAAGGTATTGTCTTGCGGCACAAGGTTTTTGAAAGAGGTATTGAAGTTGATAAAGCCAAGGTTGATGCTATTCAAAAGATGCCATGTCCCAAGGACATCAAAGGTATAAGAAGTTTCCTTGGTCACACCGGATTTTACAGGAGGTTCATTAAGGACTTCTCAAAAATTTCTCGGCCTCTGACTAATTTATTGCAAAAAGATATACCATTTGTCTTTGATGATGATTGTGTAGAAGCATTTGAAATACTTAAGAAAGCATTAGTCACTGCACCTGTTGTTCAGCCACCTGATTGGAATTTACCCTTTGAAATTATGTGTGATGCTAGTGATTATGCTGTAGGTGCTGTTCTTGGGCAAAGAGTTGACAAGAAATTAAATGTTATTCATTATGCTAGTAAGACTCTAGACAATGCTCAAAGAAATTATGCTACTACTGAAAAAGAGCTTTTAGCAGTTGTATTTGCTTGTGATAAGTTCAGATCTTATATTGTTGATTCTAAAGTAACTATTCAAACTGATCATGCTACTATTAAATATCTTATGGAAAATAAAGATGCTAAACCTAGACTTATTAGATGGGTTCTCTTGCTACAAGAATTTGATTTGCATATTTTTGATAGAAAGGGAGATGAGAACCCCGTTGTAGACAACCTGTCTAGGTAGAAAATATTCTTGATGACCCACTACCTATTAATGATAGCTTTCCTGATGAACAATTAAATGTTATAAGTACTTCTTGTAGTACTCCATGGTATGCTAATTATGCTAATTGTATTGTTGCTAAATTTATACCACCTAGCTTGACATACCAACAAAAGAAAAAGTTCTTCTATGATTTAAGACATTACTTTTGGGATGAACCACATCTTTATAAAGAAGGAGTACATGGTGTTATTAGACGTTGTGTACCTGAGCATGAACAGGAACAGATTCTACGCAAGTGTCATTCTGAATCTTATGGAGGACACCACGCTGGAGATAGAACTGCATATAATGTATTGCAATCTGGTTTTTATTGGCCTACTCTCTTCAAGGATGCCCGTAAGTTTGTCTTGTCTTGTGATGAATGTCAAAGAATTGGTAATATTAGTAGACGTCAAGAAATGCCTATGAATTATTCTCTTGTAATTGAACCATTTGATGTTTGGGGCTTTGATTATATGGGACCTTTTCCTGCCTCTAATGGATACACACATATTCTAGTTGCTGTTGATTACGTTACTAAGTGGGTAGAAGCTATTCCAACTAGTAGTGCTGATCATAACACTTCTATTAAAATGCTTAAGGAAGTTATTTTCCCGAGGTTTGGAGTCCCTAGATATTTAATGACTGATGGTGGTTCACACTTTATTCATGGTGCTTTCCGTAAAATTCTTGCTAAATATGATGTTAATCATAGAATTGCATCTCCCTATCACCCACAGTCTAGTGGTCAAGTAGAGTTGAGCAATAGAGAGATCAAATTAATTTTGCAAAAGACTGTTAATAGGTCTAGAAAGAATTGGTCTAAGAAAGTTGATGATGCGTTATGGGCTTATAGAACTGCATACAAAAATCCTATGGGTATGTCTCCGTATAAAATGGTCTATGGAAAAGCATGTCACTTACCTCTCGAACTAGAACATAAGGCATATTGGGCTATTAAAGAGCTTAACTATGATTTTAAACTTGCCGGTGAAAAGAGGTTATTTGATATTAGCTCAATTGATGAATGGAGAACCCAAGCTTATGAAAATGCCAGGTTGTTTAAGAAAAAGTTAAAAGATGGCATGACAAAAGGATACAAAAGCGTTAGTTTAATGTAGGTGATTATGTATTGCTATACAAGTCTCGTTTAAGATTTTTTGCAGGAAAACTTCTCTCTAAATGGGAAGGCCCCTATGTTATCGAAGAGGTCTATCATTCCGGTGCCATAAAATCAACAACTTCGAGGGCACAAATCCGAAGGTGGTAAACTGTCAAAGAATCAAACATTATATCTCAGGTAATCCCATAAATGTTGAAACCAATATTATTGAAACCGTAACCCCGGAGGAATACATAAGGGACACTTTCCGGAACGTTTCAGACTCAGAAAAGGAATAGGTATGTGGTACGGTAAGTAAACCGACTCCAAAACAATTTTTAAGGCAATATTTCTCCGTTTTGGAATATTTAGAAAAATAGAAAAATAAGTAGCAGTCCGGGAAGGACACGAGGGCCCCACGAAGGTGGTGGGCGCGCCCCCTACCTCGTGAGCACCACGTTTGCCTTCCGGACTCCGTTTTCTTGCACGTTACGTATTTTGGTCGGTAAAAATTCATTATATAATCTCCCGAAGGTTTTGACTCCCGTATTACGCGAACCTCCTATGTTCTTGTTTCGAGTTGTTTTCTGTCAGGGTTTTCCAGGCTAGGCATCATGTCATCTCCCTCCTCCAACAATGGTGACAATGATGCTTGGCTAATGAACATAGATCTGAAGAGGGAAGAACCCACGAGGGTCAATAAGGATGAAAGGATCAAGAAGGCCACAGAGGATCAAGCTCCGGCAGGAAAAGACATCCTACAACTTGATCATAACCTTCTTACCCCAACTGAGATTGAAGCTTTCAAGATGATTGAGTTAGCTCATATACAAAACAAGTATCTCACACAAGAAAATATTTTGTTGAAGGAGCATATTGTCGCACTCAAGGGCATTATTCGCAAGCTGGAGGACCTCTTACGCTCGATGTGCGATTATCCAACACCTCCACCTTCTTCACCAATGAAGGAGATATAATCACATGGGTATGGGCACTCCCCTCGGCAACTGCCAAGCTTGGGGAGGTGCCCCGGTATCGTATCACAATCACAACTCCTATCTTTACCGTTTTTCTTAGTTCGATCCTATTAGTAGTATCTTGATCTAGTAGAAAAAAATTTATGGCATGATCTAGTTTTGAGTTTTGCTTTATGATCTCTCTATGTAATGGAGTCTGTGAGCTATATATAATAAAGATTAGTGTTGAGTCAAGGGCTTGATTATTTTGCCATGATCTTGGGTGAATAAAAGAAAGATAAAAAAGAATAAAAAGAAACAAAAAGTTCATATTGATCTTATTGAGAGTAATGACTTCACATAGAAAGAGTATGATGATTAAAAGTTGTTGGGAGTTGGCAAACATAGCTTTGGTCATTGTTGCAATTAATAGGAAGTAATAAGGAAAAAGAGGTTTTCACATATATATATATATATATTATCATTGACATATTTTATGATTGGGAGCACTCATTAAAATATGACATGCTAAAGAGTTGATGTTGGACAAGGAAGACAACGTAATGAGTTATGTATTTCTTATATCTGAGATAAAGTATGTTGTCATGGATCCTCTAACTTGTTGAGCTTGCCTTTCCCCCTCATGCTAGCCAAATTCTCAGCACCGAGTAGAAATACTACTTGTGCTTCCAAATATCCTTAAACCAGTTTTGCCATGAGAGTCCACCATATCTACCTATGGATTGAGTAAGATCCTTCAAGTAAGTTGTCATCGGTGCAAAGCAATAAAAATTGCTCTAAATATGTATGATTGATTGGTGTGGGAGAAATAAGCTTTATACGATCTTGTGATGTGGAAGTAATAAAAGCAACAGATTGCATAATAAAGGTTCATATCACAAGGGGCAATATAAAGTGACGTTCTTTCGCATTGAGAGTTTATATATCCAACCATAAAAGCGCATGGCAACCTCTGCTTCCCTCTGCGAAGGGCCTATCCTTTATTATTATCTTCTACCTTATGCAAGAGTCATGGTGATCTTCACCTTTTCTCTTTCATTTTATCCTTTGGCAAGCTCAGCATGTTGGAAAGAACATGATATATATATATATATATATATATATCTAATTGGATGTAGGGGAGCATGAACCATTATTGTTGACATTACCCTTGAGGTAAAAGGTTGTGGGGAAAAACTATAAGCCCCTATCTTTCTCTGTCTCCGATTAAAACTCTGTAACCACAAGTATCGCGTGAGTGTTAGCAATTATGGAGGACTAAATGATAGTTGAGTATGTGGACTTGCTTTTTAGCTCTGACATAGACTCTTTTCCGATGTTATTATAAATTGCAATTGCTTCAATGACTGAGATTATAGTTTGTCGGAGCCCAATAAGGTTTATGATTTATACTTTTGCATTGTGAATAGATCATCACTTGAACATGAGTAATCATATGACAAAATCTATATATGTTGCTGTTATGAGAATAATCATGATGCCTCCATGTCCGTAATTTTTCTTCAACGGCTCTACCTCCAAACATGAGGACATATTTATTGTTATCGGCTTTTCGCTTGAGGACAAGCCAGGTCTAAGCTTGGGGGTGTTGATACGTCCATTTTGCATCATGCTTTTATATCGATATTTATCGCATTATGGACTGTTATTTCACTTTATGTCACGATACTTATGGCTATTCTCTCTTATTTTACAAGGTTTACATAAAGAGGGAGAATGCCGGCAGCTGGAATTCTGGTCTGGAAAAGGAGCAAATATTAGAGACCTATTATGCGCAACTCCAAAAGTCCTAAAACTCCACGGAACGTCTTAAAAGAAATAAAGAAAAATCCACGCCAAAGATGAAGGCCAGGGGGCCCAAAACCTGCTCACGAGAGTGGGGGGCGCCCCCCCCCCCCCAGGGCGCGCCCCCCTACCTCGTGGGCCCCCTGGTGGTTCTCCGACGCCCATCTTCTCCTATATGAGGTATTTTGATGAGAAAAAAGGGGAAGGAACTTTTCGGGACGAGACTCTGCCGCCACGAGGCGGAACCTTGGCGGATCCAATCTAGAGCTCCGGCAGAGCTGTTCGGCCGGGGAAACTTCCCTCCCGGAGGGGGAAATCATCACCATCGTCATCACCAACGCTCCTCTCATCGGGAGAGGGCAATCTCCATCAACATCTTCACCGGCACCATCTCATCTCCAAACCCTAGTTCATCTCTTGTATCCAATTCTTGTCTTAAAGTCAGGGATTGGTGCTAGTAGGTTGCTAGTAGTGTTGATTACTCCTTGTAGTTGATGCTAGTTGGTTTAATTGGTGGAAGATCATATGTTCAGATCGTATATGCATATTATTACCCCTCTGATTATGAACATGAGTATGCTTTGTGAGTAATTACGTTTGTTCCTGAGGACAAGGGAGAAGTCTTGCTATGAGTAGTCATGTGAATTTGGTATTCGTTTGATATTTTGATAAGATGTATGTTGTCTAGCCTCTAGTGGTGTTATGTGAACGTCGACTACATAACACTTCACCATTATTTGGGCCTAGAGGAAGGCATTGGGAAGTAATAAGTAGACGATGGGTTGCTAGAGTGACAGAAGCTTAAACCCTAGTTTATGCGTTGCTTCGTAAGGGGCTGATTTGGATCCATATGTTTCATGCTATGGTTAGGTTTACCTTAATACTTTTGTTGTAGTTGCGGACGCTTGCAATAGAGGTTAATCATAAGTGGGATGCTTGTTCAAGTAAGAACAGCACCCAAGCACCGGTCCGCCCACATATCAAATTATCAAAGTATCGAACGCGAATCATATGAACGTGATGAAAACTAGCTTGACGATATTCCCATGTGTCCTCGGGAGCGCTTTTCCTATTATAATAGTTTGTTCCGGCTTGTCCTTTGCTACAAAAGGATTGGGCTACCTTGCTGTACTTTATTTACTTTTGTTACTTGTTGCTCGTTACAACCTATCTTATCACAAAACTATCTGTTACCACTTATTTCAGTACTTGCAGAGAATACCTTGCTGAAAACCGCTTATCATTTCCTTCTGCTCCTCGTTGGGTTCGACACTCTTACTTATCGAAAGGACTACGATAGATCCCCTATACTTGTGGGTCATCAGCCATCACCAAGCGCATCATGAGGGCCGACGTCCCACCTCCTCCGGCCCCGACTCCATGTAAGTGCATCTAGTGCCACCCCTAGTTGGTTTTGGAGTATTGACGACAAACCTAGTTGAGGGACTAATGTGTTTGTGAGAATTGCAGGAAAACACAGGTAGAAGTCCCTCATTGATTCGGTTTTACTACCAGAGATGACCCCTAAAAATGTATGAAGACATTGAAGACAAAGGTGGTATATGAAGATATTCACATTGAAGACTATGACAAAAGAAGACACGTTATGAAGCCTATGGAGCTCGAAGACTTAGATCTTTTGTAGTTCTTTTTATTTTGTGTTGAGTCATAGGAACCACCGTACTGTTAAGTGGGGTCCAGGAGAACCAGTCAGAATGACTGAAGTGATGCCTAAATCAAAAACCTATGTCTTCGAGTGAAGACAATGAGAGCGAATCTTGTCCAGACCGGACAAGTCAGCTTTGGTTGTAGCCCAAGTAAAGTTGCCATGAGAGTTCGAAATCTGACCGTTGAGACACGTGTCAGTTCCTTAGTGACCCAGGGTCATTTCGAACAAATCAGGTCGGGTTGCCAAGTGGCTATAAATAGCCCACCCCCACAACCATAAACGGTTGGCTGCTCAGATTTCAGTGCACGGCTTTTGTCGTTTGAGAGCAACCCACCTCGAAGCCTTTGAGAGAAAATTCCTAGTGAGGAGAAAAGCCATAACCACCCAGAGCCAGAGTAAATTGGGCATCACTTAAGTCTTCTTGTCTGTGTGATCTGAAGACTTATTACACTTGAGGACTGTGAATCCTCCAGACGGTTAGGCGTCGCGTTTTGAGCATCCAAGAGACATTGTGGATTGCCAGTGAACGAAGTTTGTGAAGGTTTGGGAGTCTACCTTGAAGACTTACCAGGGTGATTGGGCGAGGACTAAGTGACCTTAGCTCAAGGAGAATACGGTGAGGACTTGGTGTCCTGAACTGTGTGTTCAGGACTGGGTGTCCGGGACTGTGTGTCCTAAGGTTTAAATACCTAGCCGCTCCAACCAGACGTACAGTTGTCACAGCAACTGGAACTGGTCCAACATATCATTGTCTTCAACGAGTCACTAGTTTCATCTTCACTTCCTCTTCTTACTATCACACATTGTGAAGCCATTGCATGCTTGCTTTATCTTTAGTCTTCACAACGTGAATGTATGAACTGTTTGGCTACGTAACTTCTTCCTACCTGATCCGTATTACACTGCAGTTGTTTGTCATTGTGCTTTCACTCTATTGAATACATAACCATGGCTGGCCTAGTGTAATCTAACTTCCGCTGCATAGTAATAGGCATAATCTTTGCTGTTTGTCTTCATAACTCTCATGTTTTGAAGACTTTCGTAAAAATCGCCTATTCACCCCCCCCCCTCTAGTCGATATAACGCACTTTCAATTGGTATCAGAGCAAGGTGCTCCCTTGTTCTGTGTGATTCGGTTTAACCACCTGGAGTTTTAGCTATGTCGACTGCAGGGATAATCAAAGTCTCCGCTGCGTGCCCCGTCTTCGATGGAACTGAATATCCCTACTGGAAGAATAAGATGCGCATGCATCTTGAAGCCATTGACGTCGACCTATGGTATGTCGTCGAGAATGGCGGTCCCAAGGCTGGAGAAGGTGTCACTGCTGCTGATGTCAAGAAGTTCACTCAACTGGACTCTACTGCCAAAAATATCATCTGTGGTCATCTGACAAAAGGACAGTATGGCCGTGTGAGTGCCTTGAAGACATCCAAGCTGGTCTGGGACTGGCTCTCCAAGGTCAATGAAGGCGTCTCAACCCAGAGAGATCAAAGAATCAGTGTTCTTCGCAACCTCTTCAACCGCTTCAAGCGAAATGACAATGAGAATGTCCAGCACACATTTGACCGGCTCACTGACATCACAAATGAGCTTCAAGCCCTCGGCGCCACTGAGATCACCAAACATGAAATCGTCAAGACGGTGCTGAGATCACTTGATAGTTCGTTTGACATCCTGGCCCTGATGATTCAAGAACGTCCTGATTTCAAGACACTCGATCCGTCTGACATACTTGAGAGGCTTAACACACATGAGTTTCAGCTTTCTGAGAAAAGAGATATCTACGGTCCAAACTATGGGCGAAGTCGTGCCTTGAAGGCAAAAGTTGTCTCCTCATCTGAAGAAGAATCTGACTGCAGTTCTGATGATCCTGAAGACATTGGAAAAGAACTTGCAATGCTAGTGAAGAAGTTCCAAAAATTCACCAAGAAGAAAGGCTTCAGAAAATCTTCACGATCAAGCTCAAGGAATGATGAAGCTTCTGCTCATGACTACAAGAAGAAAACATGTCACAAGTGCAAGAAAACTGGACACTTCATCTCTGAGTGTCCACAGTGGGACAATGAGAACAGAAGGAAGAAGAAGAGCAAGGAATATGATTCTGACGACAAGAAGAAGAAGAAATACTCGAAGTCTTCTTCCAAGTCTTCATCAAAGTATTCATCACACAAGAATAGCTCATCTGGCAAGGCACGTGCGTTTGTTGGAAAGGAGATGGATTCAGAGGAGGAGTCCGTATCTGAGGAGGCAGAGGTGGAGTCTGAGGAGGAGTCTGATTCTGGCATTGCGAGTCTGGCTATAGCATTCGTCGCCAAGTCCATCTTCAACACTGAAGACAATGACTGCATCACCGACACCGACGCAAATGACAAGAACGACTCCACTCCTACCTACTGCTTCATGGCACGCGGTGCCAAGGTAAACACACGCACTACTCGCTATCAAACATCTAGTGACGATGACTCTGACTGTGATTCAAAACCCAGCTACAAAACACTTGCTAAAATTGCAACTGAACAACAGAAAGCTATGGAACATATTCAAAAACTGTTAGACAGAAGCGATGATCTGTTGGGTGCTGAAATGACTCGATCTGAATCCTTAATTGAAGACATAAAAAACCTTCACGTTAAGTATCAGGAACTTGAAGATCGTCTTGATACTCTCTCAACAACTCATGAAAAGCTTTCCTATGATTATCTTCAAAGGAAGCAAGAACTTGAGAAATTGAGAGCGGCTCATGAAGATCTTCAAAAGGAAAACGAGTCACTTCGCTCCGAACAGATCAGTCCCGCTCAGGAAGGATTTGAACCACCATGTCTTAAATGCATTGAGCGTGATAATGCTAATTCTGTTGCTGAATGTTCCACTGCTACTGCTGTTGCAATATCTTCAACTGTTGATGTGGTACCTAACCCCTCTGCTGAGAATACCACTGCTATTGCTGATGAGAATGCTAGGTTGAAGACATTGCTTGAAACAGGGATGTACAAAAGTCTTAAAGGACATTAGACATTATGTGATGTCCTCAAGAAGCAGATTCTAAACCGAAACCCTAGGAAAGAGGGTGTTGGATTTGTGAGGAAAATAAATGCAGAAGGCTCTTACTGGAAACCTGAGCAGTACCCCAAAACCACATGGGTTGCTACAAAGGAACTTTCAGCAGATCCATCCAACTTATCTGGCTTCACTTGTGCTAACCCCATTATCATTGATGAATCCTTTGATGTAAACTATAAACTGTTTAAGAATCAGAATGGTGAAGTGTTTGCCAGGTACATTGGTACTAACTGCAGGAATGGACCGCCTATGAAGAAGATCTGGGTTCCGAAAAGGTGTCTGGAAAATCTTCCTGTGAATGTCTTCATGACACCTCACTTAAAAAGGACAAACCTCAGACCAAAGGCTTCATATGGTCCAAAGGCTTCATACAAACAGAGGACTCACCTGAGTCACACTAACGCAAATTTTTTGCAGGGAAACCATACTCAGGCATATGAATATGAGAGCGGTTCTTCGAATCGTCATGTTCATATGACCAAAAATTATTCTGCTTATTCCTATGAATATTATTGTCCACCTGCTAGACTATTTGCTAAGGCTTCAAAGCCAAAATTCTCAGATGCTGCACTTAGACTTATTGCTTCTAAGCCACCCTTGAAGATGTGGGTGGTTAAGAAAGCTTAACTCTCTTTTGCAGGGAAAGGTCTCCAGCAGAAAAACGAAATCTTCTGATGCTATTGCTGGGGACCTTAAAAATCTTGTAGGGCGCAAGATAAAATGCCCGAATGGCATCATTATGTACTTCGTTCCTGAATCGCATGCTACTCTCCCTATTAGTCCTAATCTGGATCTAAGTTTTCATAACCCACTGGTTCGTCAAATGTTTATGCTTCACAATTCTCTTCGTGAAGCCTATCCCCCTAACTGCACTGTAGGGTACGACACCAGCGACTTCAAAGTCTTCAGAATGGATTATTGACAGTGGATGTACAAATCACATGACTGGCAAAAGAAGCCTTCTTATGGACTCAACATTACGTCCATCCGACAAGAGCCACATCACATTTGCTGACACTGGTAAAAGTAAGGTATTGGGTCTAGGTAGAGTTGCAATCTCAAAGGATCAACACATGGATAAAGTCATGCTTGTTGAATCCCTTGGCTTCAAATTAATGTCTGTCTCAATGCTATGTGATTTGAACATGATCGTAATGTTTGGAAAATATCGCTGCCTGGTACTAATGGAATCTGACAAGTCTCTAGTGTTTGAAGGGTATCGGAAAGGTGATTTGTACGTGGTAGATTTCTCAGCAGGACCACAACTTGCAGTATGTATTCTTGCAAAAGCTTCAGAATGCTGGCTTTGGCATCGGAGGCTTGGGCATGCTGGCATGAGGAACCTCCACACCCTTGCGAAGAAGAAGCATGTCATAGGCATCGAAGGCGTCAAGTTCAAGAAAGATCACTTATGCGGTGCCTGTGAAGCAGGGAAGATGACAAGGGCAAAACATCCTTCGAAGACAATCATGACTACTAAACAACCCTTCGAACTGCTCCACATGGATCTTTTCGGTCCCACTCACTACTCAACTTTTACTACTTCTGCTTGCCTCTATGGCTTCGTCATTGTTGATGATTACTCTAGATATACTTGGGTGCACATAATCCTTTACAAGACTGAAGTGCAGGATGCCTTCAGACGCTTCGCCAATCGAGCTATGAACAATTTTGGCGCCAAGATAAAGCACATTAGAAGTGACAATGGCACTGAATTCAAGAACACTGGCCTTGATACATATCTGGATACCTTGGGCATTACACATGAATTCTCAGCTCCGTACACGCCACAGCAGAATGGCGTCGTCGAACGCAAGAACAGAACACTCATTGAGATGGCCAGAACAATGCTAGATGAATACAAGACTCCAAGAAAATTCTGGACTGAAGCCATTGATACTGGATGCCATACAATCAATCGTGTTTATCTTCACAAGCTTTTGAACAAGACATCTTATGAACTCCTAACTGGCAAGAAGCCAAATGTCAGTTACTTCAGAGTATTTGGCGCAAAGTGCTGGATCAAGGACCCACACCACACCTCAAAGTTTGCACCAAAAGCACATGAGGGCTTTATGCTTGGATATGGAAAGGATTCACACTCCTACAGAGTCTTCAATCTCTTCCATTACAAAGTGGTTGAAACAGTGGATGTGCGGTTTGATGAGACAAATGGTTCACAAAGAGAGCAACTGCCAAATGTGCTAGATGAAGTTCCAGCTAGTGAATCAATCAAGCTTATGGGAACTGGAGAGATTATGCCTTCTGAAGCTCATCCTAAAGAAGAACTTATCATCTCAGCACCTGATCAACATGAAGACAATGCTCAGCCTGAAGACATTCCTCCAAACAACAACGCAGATCAGCAAGAGCAAAGTCTTCGCCCTGTACATCCTCATGTTGCAAATGAAGTGCAGATTGACAGAATAATTGACAGCATCAATGCACCTGGTCCACTCACTCGTTCAAGGGCAACTCAGCTAGCAAATTTTTGTGGGCACTTCGCATTCGTATCAATATCAGAACCCAAGAAAGTTGAAGAAGCCTTCATGGAACCTGAATGGATTCAAGCTATGCAAGAAGAGCTTCAACAGTTTGAGCTGAATAATGTATGGGAACTGGTTAAGCGTCCTGATCCACGGAAGCACAACATAATAGGCACCAAATGGATATACCGCAACATGGTCAAGTTGTCAGAAACAAAGCTCATCTCGTTGCTCAAGGATATACTCAAGTGTAAGGCATTGACTTCGATGAAACATTTGCTCCTGTGGCTAGGCTTGAAGCCATACGCATACTGCTGGCCTATGCGAATCATCATAACATACTTCTATATCAAATGGATGTGAAAAGTGCCTTTCTCAATGGCAAGATTGAAGAAGAAGTGTATGTTGCACAACTGCCTGGCTTTGAAAATCCAAAACATCCTGACATGGTATACAAGCTCAACAAGGCACTGTATGGCCTCAAACAAGCCCCTAGGGCCTGGTATGACACACTCAAGTACTTTCTGTAGAGCAAAGGCTTCATACCTGGTTCCCTGGATCCCACTCTTTTCACGAAGACATATGATGGTGAACTGTTTGTGTGCCAAATATATGTGGATGACATTATCTTCGGCTGCACCAATCAGAAGTACAGTGAAGAGTTTGGATATATGATGCAAGAGCAATATCAGATGTCCATGATGGGGGAGCTGAAGTTCTTCCTTGGTCTTCAAATACGACAATAGCGCAATGGCATCTTCATATCTCAAGAGAAGTATGTCAAAGATTGCCTGAAAAAGTTCGGTATGCAAGACTGCAAAGGCTTCACAACACCAATGCCAGCCAAACATCATCTAGGTCCTGACGACAAGGGTAAAGAGTTCGATCAAAAGGTATACCGCTCCATGATTGGGTCTTTGCTTTATTTATGTGCATCTAGGCCAGATATTATGCTTAGTGTTTGCTTGTGTGCTCGATTTCAAGCGGCACCAAAGGAGTCGCATCACTTAGCTGTGAAGCGAATTCTTCGATATTTGGCTAACACCCCAACTCTAGGATTATGGTATCCAAAGGCTCAGAGTTTGATTTGGTTGGATTTTTGGATGCTGATTATGCTGGTGACAAGGTTGATCGCAAGTCTACATCAGGCACGTGTCACTTTCTGGGACGATCACTTGTATGTTGGTCTTCAAAGAAGCAGAACTATGTATCTCTCTCCACTGCTGAATCTGAATACATTGCTGCTGGATCTTGCTGCGCTCAGCTTCTGTGGATGAAGCAAACACTCAAGGATTATGGCATTCATCTGAAGCAAGTGCCACTTTACTGCGACAACGAAAGCGCCATCAAGATTGCCAACAACCCAGTTCAGCACTCGAAGACAAAGCACATTGAAATTCGTCATCACTTTCTCAGAGATCATGTTGTGAAGGAAGACATTGATATCATACACGTCAACACTGAAGAGCAATTGGCAGATATCTTCACCAAGCCCTTGGATGAGAAGAGGTTTTGCAAGTTACGGTGTGAGCTAAATATCTTGGAATCCTCAAATGTCCTGTGATCAGGCACACATCCTAACACTTATGCACATTGATGACTTAGATGTGCAACACACAAAGTAAAGTATATCTTCAATCAATGAAGACATACATTCTAAGTGTGAATACATTAATGTGGAATTTGACTTCGGAGCGCCACGATAATTGTGCGCCGTGTCTGGGTCTAATACTTCCTATACGGTGGGTAACGCCACCACCAAACGTTCCATTTTGAAGTGTTTCACTCATGGTGTTACCTTGCAATATCTTCACATTTGATTTGGCTTCGAAATCAACATGTCTTCATGATTATCTTCACTACGTTGACTATATAGATATATATACTCTAGTGTTCTGTCCTCTACAGCATTCACTTATAGCTATGTCTTCTTGGTTGAATCTCTTGAACTAAGTGAATGTGATCGGACCCTAATCTCTCTATGCTTTCTATCTCAAATTCTATCTCTCCAAGTCATATGCATTCTATTGAAACTATCGAATGTCTTCACTATGTCCTTGTCATCTGAAGATATAGAGACAACCATAAAGTCCGTTTTTAATGCTCATTCCTCCACATAAAATCCGGAGAAGCAGGAACGACCGCACGACAATTTAGGCGTGCGTGGGACGTGGAACAAACCCCAAACTTCCACTAACTGGCCACGCGTTCCTCAAATGTGAACCGCCAGGGGCACCTGCGTAATAGCACAGTGCCGCCCCTGAGTCTATAAATTCACACTTACCGCGGTCATTATCTCCTTCTTCCACCCTCGCACGAACCCTAGCGCCACCACTAGCACTCGACGACGCCGGAGACGAAGCGCTTCGCTGCCGCAACCTCTCCAACGCCGTCCTCACGCCGACCGCGGACATCGTCCTCTCCGCCGCCGCCGTAGGTGTTTTTCGTCGCCAAGTTAGGGCACGAAGGACTGAACTGCTCGGCATCAACTTCCTTCCATCTAGCAGTCCAGTGTGGTAAATAAAACTTCTTCTTACAGCCTCTTTTGATCTCATGGTTCTGTCACTTTCTACCATAAGAAGTTTCTCTTTACACTAGTTAGATCTCTCGCTGCATCTCATAACATGCCTAGTATATTCACTTGTGCTTCATAAAGTAGTTAGATTCCTCACTTGTATTGATCTGTGGGTTCGTACAAATCTGGAACCAACTTCTTATCTATAAGTGAATGTCTTCGCACGATGAGGTCAATGTCTTCTAAACTGATTAATCTTCAAAACCTTCTGAGAATGCATATGACCTCTTCCCCTTCCCTCGCACCTTAATGTTGTCATAGAAAAAGAAGGCCTTTGAAAGGTTTGAAGCCTTTCAAGTTAAAGTTTATGGCTTCAGTAGCAGCAGCAAGAAAGGGGGGCAGACAGAGACGTGAGGGAACTTCCAAGGATCTGCCTGAAGACTTGGCAGAAATGTACAAAACAGATCCAGAAGAAAGCTATGGGCAGCGCAAGACCCGAATCCAATGGATTCGACGCTATTGGGCAGAACAGTGGTTCAAATACTGCTTCGTCACCCAGGAGTATGCAGAAAAGAATGCTATCAAGAGTCCATGGGGGGATATCATATACAAGAACCTTGTACCCAGGACCAGAGATGAAGCCATTGCTCAAGGCTTCTACCCATGCATGGTCCGAGGACCACAGCCTGATGATGCACATCCGTCATCACTTCTCTGGTGTCATGACGACAATCTCTTCAAGCGCAACTTTCAGTTTGCCCAATAGTCAGCGAAGTTAAACAAGAAGAAATTTGGGCTTGACTTCAACCCTGGTCCCTCCTCACCAAGGGCAGATGGCACACGCGACGCGGAACCCAATATCATCGGTCCGTTTGCCAATCTTGAGGGCCTGATCACCCACATCTTAGTCCAAGGGACTGCTGTGAATGACCCTCCAGCTGAATCTGAGTCTGATGAAGCTCCTGCTGTGCCGAAGCCAAAGCAGACAAAGAAACCAAAAGCTTCAAAGCCGGCCCCTGCCTCAAAAATCTCAAGGGCGAAGCCATTGAAAACTGCACCTCCTGAAGTCAGTGTGTAGTCTGAAGACGTATCTCGCGTCTCCAAGCCCCTGAAGGAAAAGGAGCCCCAGCAACAAACAGGAAAAGAGCTCACTGCTGCTGCCATTCTGCGCAGCGAAGCCATTGATCTATCAAGCGATGAAGATCTGGGAGATGACGCTCTAGAGCAGCTTATCAAAAGCAAAGAAGAAGCTGAAATCTTCAATAATCTGCCTCTCTTTGATGTCGCCATGATCCACAGCTTCATCGATGAATGATTTGACTCACCAGACATAAGCTTCAATGATCTGCAACTGCCTGTTGGACTCAGCGTCGCCTTCCAAGGCGCAATTGCTTCAGAACTGGCCATTGCTCAGCGCATTGTTGAGCTGAAGCAGAAAATTGATCACGAAAAGGCTCAGTTCAAGCAGCACATGGCCAGCCTCAGCGTGCAGGAAGTGAGGAGCTTCAAAATCATGCTGCATGAGCTCAAAGAAAACTTTCTGAAGAAGCGTACTGAAGCTCAGGGCTCGCGTGAAAGGATGAAGTCTTTGGCAGAAAAATGTGTTCAAGCCTACAACAAGGCTGAAAAGCGCAAGGCACTTGGGCGTCCTGGCATCGACCCCAAGATGGCCGCAAAGAAGAAGAAGCAGCCTGCTGTGAGTGAACCAGAGGCATCAAGACAAGCAGCTATTCCGATTGTCTTCCCAACCGCCACGACTGGCTCGAAGCCAAAGAGCCGGTCAACAGCTTCAGAGCTAAAGAAGACAAGAGCTGCAGAAGCTGAAGCCAGAAAAAGGAAGAGCTCTGAAGCCCCTCCTACTGCCCCCAGCAAAAAGAAGCGCAAGGTCAAGAAATCTCGGGCTGCTCCCACAGAGCCCTTGATGGTTGAACCCCTCTCTGTCATTCACCCAAATGAAGAAAGACGACTGACAGTTCATGAGCCTGCTCCCGCAGAGGCTCCTGAAGCTGAAGATATTCCAGCAGCCGACCCCATAGCTGCTGAAGACATTGGTCACAAAGACAATGTACAAGATGATGCAGCCCTTCCTCAGCTTGAAACAAGCGAACTCATCAGTATTGGTCGTCCTCTGACGCCAATGGCACAAGATGAATCCTGGGCGGATCGCCCTCAGGAGGAAGAAGACTTTGAGGCCCAGCCCACTCCGACACCACAAGGGTCGTCTGTGTTCCGTAGGCTTCGCAAAGGTCCACGGCCTCAAGTCCAGTCTGCAGAAATTCCGGCTGCATCAGCCGAAGACAATGAAGAAGCACCTCCAGAACCCACTCCCCCGCTCCATCAAGATGCAGTTCTGCAGGAGAACGTGCCTGAGGTTGTCCCTCCAACTACAAACACTGAAGCCAATGTGGAGCCCGCCCCACCAAATGCTTCAGCGGACAGCGAAGCCACTAAGCTAGACACTTCAGTTCCTGAGTCTGCTGCAGGTCCACAGTTTGATTATCACATAGAGCACGGGCCTCATGTCCAGAAGCCAGTCCCAAGGCTTCCAAGGTTCCCAGGTCCTGCATCAGCACCTGGCTCCTTTGATATAAACAGCTTCAAGGCAGACAATACATTTATCAATAGCTCCAAGAACCCCTATTCAAGGGAAAGGATTGTATCAGACAGGTTCTGGAGCTATTCTCAGCGCAGTTATTATTCATGCATCTTATACAACCAAGGCCGCATCTTTCCGCACAAGCGTCTTGAGGTTGAAGCCATTGCTGGTCTGCCCTGCTTAGAGTAAGCACTGGATTGCTTCAGGCATGTGGGTCTGCTGCCATTTGTGACAGATGAAGAGCACTGGAATGAAGAGCTTCTGCTTCAGTTCTATGCCACCCTTCATATAAAAGGATACAACCGAGATCCGAAGACTTGGATCCTGGAGTGGATGACTGGCAACGTCCATCATGAAGCCAATGCATTTGATATCATTGAGCTCACCGCGCCTGCCCACTCCAGGCGAATTCTTCGAGGAAGGATGCCAACCACATTCTGAAGCTATTGAGAGCATTTTCCAAAGACCTGAACCAAATATGAGTCAGATGCTCTCAATGATGAAGCCATTGCCTCAGGATGCACCCTATCCAACTGAGTTCTTCGTTGAAGACCTAGAGTACCTGCCCAGGACCATATATCACATTATCCGGCGGACTCTCTGGCCCATTAAGGGACACTCACCACATGCCAAGATTGAGGGTGCAATGAAGACTCTCATATTCTATATCATGCATGGCAAATGCTTCAACGCACAGGATCTCTTCATACGCCAACTTGCAGCGTCAGGCTCGGACTTATTTGGTCTAAAGTTCTATGCCCCTTGGGTGATGAGGCTGATCAAACTGCACTCTACGATCTCGTATCAGCCCTCAGCCCGAAACCATCGGATCTTCCTGCCAGATGTGGATATCTCTGCTGAAGCAATATACCCTGAGCCTGCCAAGCAACCGATAAGTCTTCAGAATGCCGAACACCAGAGCTTCACGCAGAATGTTGAAGGTGTTGAAGCCATATCCAGGGTCTATCCATTGGCTGGCACTACACGTGCACCAGCATCTACTGAAGCCACAGATAGCACAAATGCTCCAAGACCCAAGAAGCGTGCTTGTGTCCTCACTGACCGAGAGCTTCTTGTGGCCCTTCACCAAAAGCAAGATAGGCATCACGACTGGCTGAAACATCAGATGAAGAGCCTCTTGGTGGATGTCAATCGTCTTCGAAACCATGCCACCAAGAATGCCTTCGTTACACATGAGACTTGCCGTCGAACGTGGAAAGGGCTCTCAATGATCTGCACTGAAGCTGAACTTGAAGAGGATGGCTTCACAGAGCGCTTCAAATTTGACACCACACCTCCTAGAAGGGCTGTGATGCGCAACACACCATCACTTGAAGACTCTGAGTTTTCTTCATCTGCTGCCACAGTTACTGCAAGGATCATTGATGAAGACAATGATGCTACTTCACCACCACCTGCTTCAGCACCTCAAAGCTCTGCACCGCCAAACAACTCCACCAACCCTGTTGCGCCTGGGAACGCATAGAAAACTCGATGTCTTCAAACCTTTTTGGTCATTACTGACAAAAGGGGGAGAAGCATATGATGTTTATAGTCTTCAAGCGGGTCAATATGGGCGGGTGCCTTATGTTTTGTTATACTTTGCTTCGTGTTTACAACTCTTGTTTTTGCTTCATTTGGTTCTTTGAGTTGTAAACACTAAAACTCGATGGTCGTCTGCTACTTGTTTACCACTCTGTTTGTGAAGATAAATTCCGCATGTGCGACGATAAATTCCGCACTTATCTCATTCTGCAGACGTCCATTTTCCATTATGCATGTCATTATCTTCATATACTTTCACATGCATAGTGGATTTTCATCATAAGCTGAAGCGGATCTCCACAAGTACAACCTGCCATGTGCATTTGCATTCCAAAAGCAAATTAACTTATATGCACATCTTCAGGGGGAGCCCTTGCAACTTATGAAGACAATTCCTTTACAAACTTCACACTTTATATTCCCCGTTGAAAACTTCAACTAGTTTGTCATCAATCACCAAAAAGGGGGAGATTGTAAGTGCATCTAGTGCCACCCCTAGTTGGTTTTGGAGTATTGACGACAAACCTAGTTGAGGGACTAATGTGTTTGTGACAATTGCAGGAAAACACAGGTAGAAGTCCCTCATTGATTCGGTTTTACTACCAGAGATGACCCCTAAAAATGTATGAAGACATTGAAGACAAAGGTGGTATATGAAGATACTCACATTGAAGACTATGACAAAAGAAGACACGTTATGAAGCCTATGGAGCTCGAAGACGTAGATCTTTCGTAGTTCTTTTTATTTTGTGTTGAGTCATAGGAACCACCGTACTGTTAAGTGGGGTCCAGGAGAACCAGTCAGAATGACTGAAGTGATGCCTAAATCAAAAACCTATGTCTTCGAGTGAAGACAATGAGAGCGAATCTTGTCCAGAGCCGGACAAGTCAGCTTTGCTTGTAGCCCAAGTAAAGTTGCCATGAGAGTTCGAAATCTGACCGTTGAGACACGTGTCAGTTCCTTAGTGACCCAGTGTCATTTCGGACAAATCAGGTCAGGTTGCCAAGTGGCTATAAATAGCCCACCCCCACAACCATAAACGGTTGGCTGCTCAGATTTCAGTGCATGGCTTTTGTCGTTTGAGAGCAACCCACCTCGAAGCCTTTGAGAGAAAATTCCTAGTGAGGAGAAAAGCCCTAACCACCCAGAGCCAGAGTAAATTGGGCATCACTTAAGTCTTCTTGTCTGTGTGATCTGAAGACTTATTACACTTGAGGACTGTGAATCCTCCAGACGATTAGGCGTCGCGTTCTGAGCATCCAAGAGACATTGTGGATTGCCAGTGAACGAAGTTTGTGAAGGTTTGGGAGTCTACCTGGAAGACTTACCAAAGTGATTGGGTGAGGACTAAGTGACCTTAGCTCAAGGAGAATATGGTGAGGACTTGGTGTCCTGAACTGTGTGTTCAGGACTGGGTGTCCGGGACTGTGTGTCCTAAGGTTTAAATACCTAGCCGCTCCAACCAGACGTACAGTTGTCACAGCAACTGGAACTGGTCCAACATGTCATTGTCTTCAACGAGTCACTGGTTTCATCTTCACTTCCTCTTCTTACTGTCACACATTGTGAAGCCATTGCATGCTTGCTTTATCTTTAGTCTTCACAACGTGAATGTATGAACTGTTTGGCTACATAACTTCTTCCTACCTGATCCGTATTACACTTCAGTTGTTTGTCATTGTGCTTTCACTCTATTGAATACATAACCATGGCTGGCCTAGTGTAATCTAACTTCCGCTAAATAGTAATAGGCATAATCTTTGCTATTTGTCTTCATAACTCTCATGTTTTGAAGACTTTCGTAAAAATCGCCTATTCACCCCCCTCTAGTCGATATAACGCACTTTCACTCCAGGAGTGGGGCAGATGCCTCCACCTCCACTGCTGCCCCGGCCGGCGGTGCGATGCGCGACGATGCCTACCCGGCCCAGAACGCAACCTGCGTCATCTTCACTAGCCTCGGCGACGACAAGCGCGGCGAGCGCCTCCTTCGGCGGGAGGTGAACACCGTCATCCCGTCCAAGACGGAGTACATGCACTAGTTAGAACGCCCGGTCACCTGGACTCGGGAGGACCACCCGGCCATCATGCCAAACCCGGGTGGTTACGCCCTCATCCTCGACCCCACAATCATCGCGCCTCGGTGCATCTGCAAGTTCTCCCGGGTGATCATCGACGGCGGCAGCAGCATCAACATCCTCTACCGTGACACCATGACCAAGCTCGGCCTCGAGACCAAGGACCTGGAGCTGACCCGGACGGTTTTTCACGGCATCGTTCCTAGCCACTCCTGCTCCCCAATCGGTCGGATCCGGGTCGACGTCTTGTTCAGCGATAACAGCCACCTTCGACGCGAGTCGATCTGGTTTGAGGTGGTGGATCTGTCCAGCGTGTATCATGCGCTGCTAGGCCGGCCCGCGCTCGCCAAGTTCTGACGGCGTTCTAGGAACGAGGGTCCCTAGACTTGCCTGCCTGCGGCCCATGGCGTGGCTTTGCTAGCAGGCCCATATGGCCCATCTTCATCAATGAGGCATTCAAGACCCTCGCGAGGGGCCAAGCCTCGCGAGACGGACGACGCAAGACCTCCTCAGGAGCGGCCTCGCCAGGTTGGCTCGCGAGGGGCGGAGAGATCAAGGCAGAGCAAACCTCGTGAGGTTCTCGTGACGTGAGCCATGACGATCGAGGCTAGGCGGGTGCCAGCGCGCATAGTGTCCTTGTTTCCTCTTTGGCGCAAAGGGGGCAAGGGCAGGTGCAGAGTGCCGAGGCATCAAGCAAAGGTTTCCATATCAGTGCAACTAGACCAAGACCAGCAGGACGGCAAGACGGAGGTCACCATGGAGCCCTAGGTGTCATCACCACCAGTGCCTTTTGGCAGGCAAAGACTACTTTTGTCAGGATAAGCTGTACTAGCTGTCCCCTTTCAAATTGGCCGTTGTTGGCTCCCTTCCCGCTCAATATTTGGGGAGAGGCCCAGGTCATCTATAATTAGGGCTAGCCACCACCGTATCTAGGGGATCGACCTCACCTCATATTGGAACCACCACATCCTTGGCCGCACACCCACCAAGCACAAGAACACCTCTCCTAAGGAGGCTGTTCTTCCCCTTGTATTGTTCATCATCAGCCCAAGAAGCAATCCACCACCACACACTGGAGTAGGGTATTACACCACAACGATGGCCCAAACCAATATAAATCTTGTGTCCTTTGTGTTGCGAGTTTATCGAGTTAGTTCTTCAGATCTTAGCTAATTTAGGACGTCGATCGGTAGGGGGAAATCTTCATGCGCACCCCAGAGTTCGAGCCTTAAGGGTTTTGCTGGAACCCGATATCCGACATTTGGCGCGCCAGGTAGGGGTGCGCCGGAGTCTTTCTTCTGTAGATTCGCGCCCCACCATCTCCAGGCCCGCTCCCTCATGGTGGGCGCCCCTCCAGCTGGATCTACCGGTGCCCACAGCGGCGCTCGGGGGCTCCGAGCCCTTGCCCCCGCCTTGCGGCAGGTGCAGTGGCCACCCAAGTTCAAACCAGAGATGCTGCCACGCTACGACGGTGCGGCGGACCCGTCGGCTTTCCTGCTGGCATACGAGGAGGCTGTTCTGGAAGCCGGGGGCGACGGCAAGGTCATGGCCAACTGGTTCCCAATGGCCCTTGTAGGCGCACCGCGCACCTGGCTCCTCCATTTGCCGGAGTCTTCTATCGCCACTTGGGAGGAGCTACGCAACCTCTTCATCACTCGCTTCGGGGAATCGGCGGCCCCCATCGTCGCAACTCTTCTCGGCAGTTCGCAAGCACCACCCTCGGATTGGCATGTCAACCCATACTTTCGCTGGATTGACGCCGCTTTCGAGTGCCCGGGGGCTCCACCTGGCTGGGCCACGCCTAAGGCCGACCTCACCTTCGACTCAGAGGATCATCCGTCCTCCACCGTCGGCTCGGGTGCGCTCTCGATGCTGTGCGCGCCCACCATCTGCCATGTATCCATCACCAAGATGCTCGTCGACGGCGGTGCCGGACTCAATGTGCTCTCCGTCGAGGCCTTCAGCCTCCTTCACGTACCATTCGAGCGGCTCCGCCCCAGCAATCCCTTCTTGGGGGTTGGCGGAGGCTCCGCCCGCTCCCCGGGGCAGATCCGCCTCCCCGTGACCTTCGGCACGCGCGACAACTACGGCACCGAGCTCATCGACTTTGACATTGCCTGCATTGGCCTCCCGTACAACGCCATCCTCGGGTACCCAGCTCTGGCCCAGTTCATGGTAGCACTGGTAGAAAAAGGGCCTATAGTCTGTTTCGTAAGGGCCTTTAGTCCCGGTTCCTGAACTGGGACTAAAGTGTCGGTACTAATGCCCTGTACCTTTAGTCCCGGTTCAATCCAGAACCGGGACTGATGGGCCTCCACGTGGGCAGTGTGCAGAGCCCAGGCAGGAGACCCTTTGGTCCTGGTTGGTGGCACCAACCGGGACCAATAGGCATCCACGCGTCAGCATTTCTGTGGCTGGGGTTTTTGTTTTTTTTTTGAAAGGGGGGGGGGGTTTGGGGGTTTTGGGGGGTTAATTTAGGTGTTTCATATATTGTGTTAGCTGGCTATAATTAATAGAGAGAAGTGTCCTGTCTTATGTCCGTGCTTGGTCGACGCTACGTACTATACATACGTATAGAGAGGACTAGACACGCTAGTTAGCTAGTAAGCAAACGAAGGAAACAGAAGATCGTCATGAACATATATGCATACAGAGAGAAGTGATATCGACCACCTCTCCTTCTCCGAGAGATTGGTCGAACAACAAGTTCTCGTATATCTATCCAACACTACCGGCTACATATATACAATAATTATCTCTTACAAATATAATCATACGGACTAATGGTCCACATAGTATTCTTCGTCTTCAGCGATCACTTGGTCAAGAAAGAATGCCGCCAATTCCTCTTGAATTTCTCGCATGCGAGCTGGTGCTAGGAGTTCATCCCACTTCCGAAACATCTAATTTGCAGAAGGGGGTCAATACATATATATATGAATGAATGAAACTCAATACAAATGATGGTAATAAACTAAAATTGTGAATGTTGTTATTTACGTACTTCATATTGTTCGTCAGAGTACCCGCCCCGCTCACACGTCGTGTGGCGGATGGACTCACAGACGTAGTATCCACAGAAATCATTCCCTTTTTCCTGCCACAACCACTTTACAAGAAATAGATGTCAATCAAACTGATAAGCAAGAATGCTAAATGGTATTGATGAAACTAGCGCTTGAATCACTAGGAGATGCGCGGAACATGCTCCTATAGTACTTACTTTCGGGTGTCTAAATTCCAGCTCCTTCGGCAGTCCTGGAACTTTTCTGGTGAATTTTCTCCAAACCCTGCCGGACAAAGAAAACAATTACTTGATATCAGGAAATGAACAAAGTTGCTGATATGGTGGATAATGATCGATTTAACTTACTTCTTGAGGATTTCAGTCATGTCCGCATACTCCTGGGGATCTTTTCGTTTAGAGTCCAAGACGGTTACTACTCCCTGCTCAAGCCTAACCTCTAGGAGAATATAGTGGAAACTGCACACGCATGCATAACTCATCAATTACATTACTATAACCTGGACTAATATATAAGGGAAACCGAATATGCACAAGACAGTAACACTCACTTGAAGTTGTAAGGAAAGAGTATTATATCTTTGTTTTCATTTTTCTGAATGATCGTAGCAAGTTGGCCTCGGTATCTCAGGGACGATGTTGAACCTCAGTTGCATCTATGAGATATGTGTTAACGAACCCAATATCACCGATTTGTCTTTTCTTCAATTCGGCGATCTTCATTCTGCATAATATAGTGAGGATAATTATAAATACATGCAATGAAAGAGATGAGCTATATAGAGAGACTTAATGACAGAAGTAGTAGTACTTACAGATAGTAGCAGGTGATCGTTGTTTTATCGAGGGCCAATTGATTGAAAAACTGATAGAACTCCTCAAATGGAATAGGCAACAGTTCAATTCCAATGAGGTCATGCTCCGGTTTAACTCTCGCATACAAAGTACTCCTCCCCCCAGACTCTCTACAGATTTTCAAGTACCAATCATGTAATCTTCGCATCATCGTTGTTAAAGATTTTTCATCTTTGACGAGAGGCTTCCCGTACTCGTATCTGTGTATCTGCACCTCCATGGGATCATAATGTACATCGTCGGGCAGGTAATCGTCAACATTGCCATAACCGGGCACCATCCTCGGATCGATGATGTCGCTAGGCACCTTGAAGGGGGGCATGATTGCTTCGCTTGTTCGCCGAGCTGGGCAATTTGTTTCCCAGCTGCTCGTTGTTCTTTCAGCCTTTGATCACTAACTATACTTCCCGACCGCTCCGCTTCGGCCCATATCTTTGCAATAATGCGCTCAAAGTTGCCTTTCGGCGGAGACTTGGGTGGTTTTGCCAGGGCAGCTAGAGTGCGCTTCACTTTCACCGGATCTACCTTCTCCTCCGGAGGTGGATGTCTCTTTGCTCTCAACCCTTGAAACCAGTCATCCACTTCGGTTCGCGCTATCTCGGCGTTCTCCTCCGGGGTCCTCTCATATGGTAACTTCTGTGGAGTCTGCAGAGAAGGACCGAATCTGTATGTCCTCCCGCCTCTGGTTGTACTGCTAGACGCCTACCGAGCAGACGGAGCGGTTGTCTTCTTTACTTGCTTACAAGGCGGAGGAGAAGGACTACGACACACCGGAGCAGCTGGAGCGGCGGCAGGTCTCTTCCGCCCTTGCTGACGAGGCGGAGAAGGAGGAGGCTGGCTGCTCGGGCGCGTCGGCGCAGGCGGAGAAGGAGGCGGAGTGCCGCCACGCGCCGGGGAAGGAGCCGGCCGAGGGCCCTGATCGTCACTCGCCGGAGGAGGAGGCGGTGGAGGAGGCGGAGTGCCCTGACTCGCCGGAGGAGGAGGAGGAGGCGGAGGCGTCCAGTTCGGAAGGTTGATGAGCTCCTTACGCCATTGGCATGGAGTCTTCAGAGCAGACCCCGGCCGAGTCTCCCCTTCATCGGTAGGGTGGTCAAGCTGGAGGTCCTCAAATCCCTCCATTATTTCATCCACCATCACCCTAGCATATCCTTCTGGAATCGGCCGGCAGTGAAAAGTTGCGCCGGGTTCAGTAGGATAAACAGAGCCAACAGTCGCCTTGACCTTCAAATTCATCCATTGCATCATAAGGTGGCAATTTTGAGACTCCGTGATAGCATCCACGGGATAGCTGGCAGGAGCCATCAAGGCATGCTTCGGCTGAAGCAGCTCGGTGGAAGCCACGCTGCTTCTGCGCTGAGATGGCGGGGTAGCTTCGGGGGAGGCTTCGGCAGTACGTTTGCTGCGATTTGCTTCTCGTTCCTTGCTTGCAGCGCCTGCATTTGGGCCTGCTGCACTTTTTTCCTCCTCTCATGGGATTTGTAACCGCCTGCGTCCGGAAACCCAACCTTCCACAGAATGGAGCCTGGCGTGCCTCGTGTCTGTCCAGGGTGCTCAGGATTCCCGAGGGCCATTGTGATCTCGTCGTTCTCTCTGTCTGGAAAGAACTTCCCTTGCTGCGCTGCTTCGATATACTGCTTAAGCTTCCTGACTGGTATGTCCATTTGATCGTTCATCCAAATGCACTTCCCTGTTATAGGGTCCAAGGTTCCGCCAGCCCCGAAGAACCAAGTCCGGCAACGGTCTGGCCAGCTAATTGTCTCTGGTTCGATCCCTTTATCAACCAGATCATTCTTAGTCTTGGCCCACTTAGGCCGGGCTACGAGGTAGCCACCTGACCCCGTGCGATGGTGAAGCATCTTCTTCGCAGCATTTTGCTTGTTTGTCGCCGACATCTTCATACTCTTTTCCGATGTCTTGTGGGCCACAAATGCGGGCCAGTGATCTCTGATCTTCTCATATCTGCCCTTGAATTCTAGTGTCTCATTATTTTTGACAATCTTATTCAGCTCTTTCTTCCACCTCCTGAATAGTTCTGCCATCCTCTTAAGAGCAAAAGACATGATTAATCGCTCTTTAACTGGGTTCTCTGGATTATCCTCTGGCGGTAGGGTGAAATTTGACTTCAGCTCAGTCCAAAGATCATTTTTCTGCATATCATTGACATAAGACACCTCAGGGTCTTCTGTAGCCGGCTTAAACCATTGCTGGATGCTTATCGGGATCTTGTCCCTAACCAGAACCCCGCACTGAGCAACAAATGCATTCTTTGTCCGAAGGGGTTCAATCGGTTGGCCGTCGGGCGCGATTGCTATGATCTCAAACTTTTCATCCGAGCTCAACTTTTTCTTCGGGCCTTGTCTCTTTACCGAAGTTGTGCTCGATCCGGAGGGCTAGAAAAAAGAACAAAGACTTAATTAATATGTGTACATACCAAAACAATGAATGCATCAATCAGCTAGTCAGCACAGGCTTAACTAATATATATACCTGGCCGGACTCGGTTCGGTCACCGGAGCCGTCATCATGGTCTCCTTCTTGCACCGGCATTGGGTCACCGGAGCCGTCCTCATGTTCTTCTTCTTGCACCGGCATTAGGTCACCGTAGCCAGCTTCTTCACCCTCTCCTTCCAGACCATCGGTGTCATTGAGAAACAACGAGACGGCATCACTTCCTTCTGCGATTATGTCCCTCAACAACGCTTCTTTTGCTTCGTCTTGGGCGGTGTCCATAGTTTCTACAAATATTTACAACATGGCAATTATTATTCAAACATGACAGATGGATATATTAGTGCCAAACATAGAACTAGCTACCTAATCATAGTAAGGAATCATATATATTAATTAGTGGCCTCGACCCCCCCCCCCCACGTGTTGAAGCTATTGGGAGGGGGTATATATCGACAACGACGACACTACATCTATATGTCCCTCGATGACAGTAACATGTCAAAGGATTCAACAAAACCATGTCTTCATCATGAGGCGAAAGTAACATGTGCATGATGGTACGAAGCTCTCCAAAGTTATTTTGGAACGGAGTCCCAGATAAGATAATTCGCTTTTTGGTACAAAGTTCAGCAACACCTTCCAAATATCGTTATTTGGAAGGCCTTTGCTGAAATTCATACAAAAAGGCAAATTATCCTATCCGGGACACCATTCCGAAATAACTTTGGAGGACTTCGTCATGCCCTGGTTACTTCCGGCTAATGATGAAGCCATGCATTTCTTCAATACTTTGACACTAGGAAAGTAACAGGCGCATGATGGTACGAAGTCTACAAAGTTGTTTTGGAATGGAGTCCCGGATAGGATAATTTGCTTTTTCGTACAAAGTCCAGCAAGAGCCTTCCGAATATCCCTATTTGGAAGGCCTTTGCTGAAATTCGTACAAAAAGGCGAATTATTCTATCCGGAACTCCGTTCCAAAACAACTTTGCACAACTTCATACCATCATGCCCCGGTTACTTCCGTCTAATGATGAAGCCATGGATCTTTAATACTTTGACACTAGGCAACATCTCGACCCCTCGACGACCCTCGAACCCTCGGTGACCCTCGAACCTCTACCCTAGTTCCCGACCCTCGCCCCTCGAACCCTCGGTGACCCTTGAACCTCTACCCTATAGTTTCCGACCCTCGCCCCTCGAACCCTTGGTGACCCCCCCCACATGTCGAAGTTATCAGAGAGGGCGTATATCAACCCCCCCCACCCTCATGTAAGAAGAGGAAAAATGATCGAAGAAGAAAATAGAGGAGAAGAAGAAAGGAATATAGGAGAAGATCGAAGAAAAAAAAGAAGTCTTCTTCTTCTTATTTTCCTTTTTCCACTCCTTCCTTTTCTTCTTATTCTTCTTCCTTCTTCCTCTTTTCTTCCTTTTCCTTATTTTACTTTTTCCTCTACACTAACCTAAAATCGATATCTACTAATTAACAACCTAAATAAAAAATGAATACATATATGAAAAAAAAACATCATATGAAAAAAAACATTTTTGACATATTTAGCATATTCTAAATTTTCCTAACTCTTTTACAACTAGAAAAATTACTCCAACTTCATGACAGTACCCACAATCCGTTTCACCAAAAACCTTCTGATCCATAGTTCAAAATTTTCAAATTTCATTCAAATGAAATTTGAATCGGATTCAAATAACTTGTTGAAAACCTATTCTAAACCTCTCCAAAAATTCTGAAATTTTGCCATCGCCTTTGTCTTGCATTAGTACCTCACCACAAAAAAATTTAAAAATTCCAAAAATGCCCAAAGCCATCTAGCATTTCATCAAACACCTTCTATATCGACAAAAAATTCAGAAATTCCAAAAAATTCATAAAAGTGGACAGCGCGTTGCTGCTGCTCCACTTCTCCTCTCCTCTACTTCTCCTCTCCTTCTGCTCTTCAATGCATCGGGGCCGGCGGCGACCATGGAGCAGGGGCGGAGCAAGGGGCGCTCAGGCGCAAGACTGGCACTCGAGAGGGGGGCTCACTTTGAGGGGGGCGGCGACGGCTGGAGTCCGGCGATGAGGACGGCGGGCTCGGGGCGGCACGCGGTGACGGGGACGGCAGCCTCGGGGCGGCACACGGTGACGGGGACAAGGAGGCGGGCTCGGGGAGGCACGCGGCAACGGGGACGAGGGCGGCGGGCTCAGGGATGCCGGCGACGAGGACGGCACGGGCTCAGGGAGGTGACGACGTGGTGCGGAGGGCTCGGCGGCGATGAGGACGAGGAGCAGCCTGGCGGTGTCGTCGGAGGAGAGGACGAGGAGATCGATCGAACTGAATCGAGAATTTCACAAGTGTTGGCTTATATAGCCAGAGCATTGGTCCCGGTTCGTGAAACCAACCGGGACTAATGCCACCTTTAGTCCTGGTTGGTGCCACCAACCGGGACCAAATGCCAATTTTCAGCAGCCCAAAGGGCGGGAAGCGGTGGCCTTTGGTCCCGGTTGGTGCCACCAACCGGGACCAATGGCCTTGTGCTGCCCCGCGCCCAAAAGTTTAGTCCCACCTCGCTAGTTGAGAGGGCTCGGAAGTGGTTTATAAGCGCTGCTGCGCCCACCCTCCCGAGCTCCTCTCAACTGCAGGCTTTCAGGCCTAATCTGTCACTGCAATGCGTGTGGGCCTACTAGGCCTGCTGCGGGCCTGAATCCTGGCCCATGGTAGGGTTTCTAGTCGTATTCAGGCCGTGGTGGCCCAGTAGGTGGCATTTTTTTGTTTTTTTGTTGCTTTATTTATTTTCTTTTGTTTTTTGCTTTATATTTTAATTCTTTATGCTTTTAGTTTTAGAAATATTATAAACTTTTTGTTAATGCCATTAGTTTTCAAATTTTATTTTGTGATTAACTTTACTATAAAAATAGTTTTTTCCTGTTTTTTTGATTTGTTTTTTGCATTATTTATTTTCTTTTGTTTTTTGCTTTAATTTTTAATTCTGTTTGCTTTTATGTTAGCAAAATTATAAACTTTCTGTTAGTGCCATTAGTTTTAGAAAAATTATAAACTTCCTGTTAGTGCCATTAGTTTTCAAATTTGAAAACACTTTTTTAGTTTTTTTGTTTTCTTTGTTGCTTTATTTATTTTATTTCGTGATTAACTTTACTATAAAAATAGTTTTTTCCTATTTTTTTGATTTGTTTTTTGCATTATTTATTTTCTTTTGTTTTTTGCTTTAATTTTTAATTCTGTTTGCTTTTAGGTTAGCAAAATTATAAACTTTCTGTTAGTGCCATTAGTTTTAGAAAAATTATAAACTTTCTGTTAGTGCCATTAGTTTTCAAATTTGAAAACACTTTTTTAGGTTTTTTGTTTTCTTTGTTGCTTTATTTATTTTATTTTGTGATTAACTTTACTATAAAAATAGTTTTTCCTGTTTTTTTGATTTGTTTTTTGCATTATTTATTTTCTTTTGTTTTTTGCTTTAATTTTTAATTCTGTTTGCTTTTATGTTAGCAAAATTATAAACTTTCTGTTAGTGCCATTAGTTTTAGAAAAATTATAAACTTTCTGTTAGTGCCATTAGTTTTCAAATTTGAAATCACTTTTTTATTTTTTTTGTTTTCTTTGTTGCTTTATTTATTTTATTTTGTGATTAACTTTACTTTAAAAATAGTTTTTTCCTGTTTTTTTGATTTGGTTTTTGCATTATTTATTTTCTTTTGTTTTTTTCTTTAATTTTTAATTCCGTTTGCTTTTAGGTTAGCAAAATTATAAACTTTCTCTATTAGGGCATCTATTTTCACTTTGAGAGGAGCTCAACAAGGCAGAGAGGGAAGGGCTTATAAACCGGTGTGAGCCCCCTTTGGTTGGCGAGGTGGGACTAAACTCGGCCCGCAACGAGAACCAACCCTTTAGTCCCGGTTTGAAAGTTGGCATGGGCCAGGGACTAATGGTCATGGTATTACGAGGGCCGAACCATAAGACATGAAAGCATTTCAAATGAACTCTGAAAAAGTTGAAAGTTGGGATGGTATCATAATTTCACCCACATAGCATGTGCATGTACAAAACGGACAATGGTAGCATGTTCGTGTGTTACAAAGTTGCGGGAGAAAGTCTTCACTTTTTCTTCGCTTGTGTCATTTGCTTATTGCGCCGTAACCATGGATAATCTTCATTGTTTATCAGGATGCTTGGGTCAGCCTTGACATTGAAGGGAGGAATTTCATGAAACTTTTCATAATCTTCAGACATGTCTGTCTTGCCGTCCACTCCCAGGATGTCCCTTTTTCCTGAAAGAACTATGTGGCGCTTTGGCTCATCGTATGATGTATTCGCTTCCTTATCTTTTTCTTTTTCTCGGTTTGGTAGACATGTCCTTCACATAGATAACCTGTGCCACATCATTGTCTAGGACGAACGGTTCGTCAGTGTACCCAAGATTTTTCAGATCCACTGTTGTCATTCCGTACTGTGTGTCTACCTGTACCCCGCCGCCTAACAGATTGACCCATTTGCACTTAAACAAAGGAACCTTAAAATCAGGTCCGTAGTCAAGTTCCCATATGTCCACTATGTAACCATAATATGTATCCTTTCCGCTCTCGGTTGCTGCATCAAAGCGAACACCAATGTTTTGGTTGGTGCTCTTTTGATCTTGGGCGATCGTGTAAAATGTATTCCCATTTATCTCGTATACTTTGTAAGTCAATACAGTCAAAGATGGTCCCCTGGACAACAAGTACAACTCATCACAAACAGTGTTGTCACCTCTGAGACGTGTTTCCAACCAACTGATGAAAGTCCTGATGTGTTAGCATGTAATCCAGTCGTCGCACTACTCTGGGTGTTTGGAGCGCAGACTGTTCTTGTGTTCATCGACATACGGGGTCACCAAGGTAGAGTTCTGTAGAACTGTGTAGTGTGCTTGAGACCATGAATATCCGTCCCTGCATATTATTGAATCTCTTCCAAGAGTGCCTTTTCCAGTCAGTCTCCCCTCATACCGCGATTTAGGGAGACCTATCTTGTTAAGGCCAGGAATGAAGTCAACACAAAACCCGATAACATCCTCTGTTTGATGGCCCATGGAGATGCTTCCTTCTGGCCTAGCACGATTACGGACATATTTCTTTAGGACTCCCATGAACCTCTCAAAGGGGAACATATTGTGTAGAAATATGGGCCCCGGGATGACAATCTCGTCGACTAGATGAACTAGGACGTGCGTCATGATATTGAAGAAGGATGGTGGGAACACCAGCTCGAAACTGACAAGACATTGCGCCACATCACTCCTTAGCCTTGGTACGATTTCTGGATCGATCACCTTCTGATAGATTGCATTGAGGAATGCACATAGCTTCACAATGGCTAATCGGACGTTTTCCGGTAGAAGCCCCCTCAATGCAACCGGAAGTAGTTGCGTCATAATCACATGGCAGTCATGAGACTTTAGGTTCTGAAACTTTTTCTCTGGCATATTTATTATTCCCTTTATATTCGACGAGAAGCCAGTCGTGACCTTCATACTGAGCAGGCATTCAAAGAAGATCTCTTTCTCTTCTTTCGTAAGAGCGTAGCTCGCAGGACCTTTATACTGCTTCGGAGGCATGCCGTCTTTTTCGTGCAAACGTTGTAGGTCCTCCCGTGCCTCACGTGTATCTTTTGTCTTCCCATACACGCCCAAGAAGCCTAGCAGGTTCATGCAAAGGTTCTTCGTCACGTGCATCACGTCGATTGAGGAGCGGACCTCTAGGTCTTTCCAGTAGGGTAGGTCCCAAAATATAGATTTCTTCTTCCACATGGGTGTGTGTCCCTCAGCATCATTCAGAACAGCTAGTCCACCGGGACCCTTTCCAAAGATTACGTAGTCTAAATCATTGACCATAGCAAGCACGTGATCACCGATGCGCATGGCGGGCTTCTTCCGGTGATCTGCCTCGCCTTTGAAATGCTTGCCTTTCTTTCGACATTGATGGTTGGTCGGAAGAAATCAACGATGGCCCAGGTACACATTCTTCCTGCATTTGTCCAGGTATATACTTTCAGTGTCATCTAAACAGTGCGTGCATGCGTGGTATCCTTTGTTTGTTTGTCCTGAAAGGTTACTGAGAGCGGGCCAATCGTTGATGGTCACGAACAGCAACGCCTTAAGGTTAAATTCCTCCTGTCTGTGCTCATCCCACGTACGTACACTGTTTTCATTCCACAGCTGTAAAAGTTCTTCAACTAATGGCCTTAGGTACACATCAATTTCGTTGTCGGGTTGCTTAGGGCCTTGGATGAGAACTGGCATCATAATGAACTTCCGCTTGATGCGCATCTAAGGAGGAAGGTTATACATACATAGAGTCACGG
Organism: Triticum urartu; assembly: GCF_056163025.1. NCBI lineage: Eukaryota > Viridiplantae > Streptophyta > Magnoliopsida > Poales > Poaceae > Triticum > Triticum urartu. The sequence goes on along the minus strand of NC_141873.1, from coordinate 96,458,355 downwards.
GCCAGGTGCTGTGATTGCTGCTCTGCTCCCCGAAAGGATTAATGCCATCCGCACTTAAACCAAACCATAAATTCCTTGGGTCCTTTGCAAACTCATCCCAGTACTTTCTCTCAATTTTTCTCCACTACGACCCGTCAGCGGGTGCTCTCAACTTCCCATCTTTCTTTCGGTTCTCACTGTGCCATCGCATCAACTTGGCATGCTCTTCGTTTTTGAATAGACGTTTCAACTGTGGTATTATAGGAGCATACCACATCACCTTCGCAGGAACCCTCTTCCTGGGGGGCTCGCCGTCAACATCACCAGGGTCATCTCGTCTGATCTTATACCGCAATGCACCGCATACCGGGCATGCATTCAGATCCTTGTATGCACCGCGGTAGAGGATGCAGTCATTAGGGCATGCATGTATCTTCTCCACCTCCAATCCTAGAGGGCATACGACCTTCTTTGCTGCGTATGTGCTGTCGGGCAATTCGTTATCCTTTGGAAGCTTCTTCTTCAATATTTTCAGTAGCTTCTCAAATCCTTTGTCAGCCACAGCATTCTCTGCCTTCCACTGCAGCTATTCCAGTACGGTACCGAGCTTTGTGTTGCCATCTTCGCAATTGGGGTATAACCCTTTTTTGTGATCCTCTAACATGCGATCGAACTTCAGCTTCTCCTTTTGACTAATGCATTGCGTCCTTGCATCAACAAGACCCAGCGGAGATCATCATCATCGGGCACATCGTCTGGTTCCTCTTGATCTTCAGCAGCTTCACCCGTTGCAGCATCATTGGGCACATCGTCTGGTTTCTCTTGATCTTAACCAGCTCCCCCCGTTGCAGCATCACCGTATTCAGGGGGCACATAGTTGTCATCGTAGTCTTCTTCTTCGCCGTCTTCCATCATAACCCCTATTTCTCTGTGCCTTGTCCAAACATTATAGTGTGGCATGAAACCCTTGTAAAGCAGGTGGGAGTGAAGGATTTTCCGGTTAGAGTAAGACCTCGTATTCCCACATTCAGTGCATGGACAACACATAAAACCATTCTGCTTGTTTGCCTCAGCCGCATTGAGAAACTCATGCACGCCCTTAATGTACTCGCGGGTGTGTCTGTCACCGTACATCCATTGCCGGTTCATCTGCGTGCATTATATATAATTAAGTGTCCAAATTAATAGAAGTTCATCATCACATTAAAACCAAAGTGCATACATAGTTCTCATCTAACAACATATAGCTCTCCAGAGCATCTAATTAATTAAACCATACACTGAAACTATGTAAAACATTTCAATGCGAAAACAAATGCGATCATAATCGCAACCAAGGTAACAATTGATCCAACGGCATAATGATACCAAGCCTCGGTATGAATGGCATATTTTCTAATCTTTCTAATCTTCAAGCGCATTGCATCCATCTTGATCTTGTGATCATCGACGACATCCGCAACATGCAACTCCAATATCATCTTCTCCTCCTCAATTTTTTTTTTATTTTTTCCTTCAACAAATTGTTTTCTTCTTCAACTAAATTTAACCTCTCGACAATAGGGTCGGTTGGCATTTCCGATTCACATACATCCTAGATAAATAAAATCTATGTCATGTTGGTCGGCATAATTTTCATAAAAAATAAATTAACCAATAGTTATAAAGATAATATACATACCACATCCGAATCATAGACAGGACGAGGGCCGACGGGGGTGGATACCAAAACCATCGCACTATATAAGATGCAATAATAAATGTAAGAAAATGATACAAGTATCTATCTAAACATACAAGTAAGAATATTTTTCCTTTCAGAAAGAAGATAAGAACATGAGGCTCACCACGGTGGTGTCAGTGATGAGATCGGCGCGGGTGATCGACGGCGGTGAAGACGGGGACGGGGCATGACGGACCGCTAAATCTAGACAAATCTCGAGGAAAATGGAGCTCGGAGGTCGAGCTTCGAGAGGAGAAAGCTTAAGTAGTGTGGCTCGGGCATTCCATCGAACACCTCATGTGCATAGGAGGTGAGCTAGAGCACCACAAAGCCCTCTCCCCCTCGGCCAGAAAAAATAGAGCAGTGTGCTCTGCTCTTGCGCGAGGGGGTATATATAGGCACCTCATTGGTCCCGGTTGGTGACATGAGCCGGGACTAAAGGGGAGCCTTTGGTCCCGGTTCAAGCCACCAACCGGGACCAATGGTGGTGGGCCAGGAGCGAGGCCCATTGGTCCCGGTTCATCCCACCAACCGGGACCAAAAGGTCCAGATGAACCGGGACCAATGGCCCACGTGGCCTAGCCGGCCCCCTAGGCTCACGAACCGGGACCAATGCCCACATTGGTCCCGGTTCTAGACTGAACCGGGACTAATGGGCTGACCCGGCCTGGACCAAAGCCCTGTTTTCTACTAGTGCAGCAACTCATCCTGCTTACAACCTCATGAAGATGCCGGGGAGCGAAGGTGTCCTCACCATCAAGGGAGACGCCAAGGAGGCCCTGGCAGCGCTCAAGCTTGCCCTCAAGGCCGCCGCGACAGCACGACCTGCCAACGCGGATACCTCCAAGGCCGAGGCAGCCACACCAACCAAGAAGAAGCAGTTCTTCACTCAAGACAAGGCAAAAACCAAGCAAGTGCCGGTCGAAGAGGACGGGTCCTCAGGGGCAACCTTTACCATAGGCGCCAACCTTGGGCCTGGTCAGGAAGAGGTGCTAGTGAAGTTCTTGCGTGCAAACAAGGGAGTGTTCGCCTGGGAGCCCGATCAACTGGTATGGGTCCCAAGAGAGGTAATAGAGCACCACCTGAAGGTGTGCCCCAACATACGCCCCGTGAAGCAGAAGGCGAGGCGGCAGTCCACGGAGAAGCAAGCTTTCATCGTCCAAGAAACCAGCAAGTTGGAGGCTGCGGTGTCATTCACGAGGTTCGGTACCCCGAGTGGCTGGCGAACCCCGTCATCATCCCTAAGAAAGGTGGGAAGGAGCGGATGTGCGTCGACTTCACCAACCTCAACAAGGCCTACCCCCAAGATCCGTTCCCACTTCCGCGCATCGACCATATCGTCGACTCCACCACTGATTGCGACTTGATATGCTTCCTAGATGCGTTCTCAGGATATCACCAGATCAAGATGGCGGTAGAAGATGTGGAGAAGACGGCCTTCCTAACCCCGTGCGGGGTGTACTGCTACACTTGCATGTCGTTCGGGCTGCGCAACGCGGGCGCAACCTTCCAGCAGCTCATGCACATCGCTTTAGGGCGGCAGCTCGGGAGAAATGCTGAAGCCTATGCCAACGACATCGTGGTAAAGTCTCGGGAAGCGGGGACCTTGATCCAAGACCTGGAGGAGACCTTTGAAAGCATCTGCCAGGTGGACTTGCGGCTCAACCCGGAGAAATGCGTGTTTGGTGTCCCTTCCGGCAAGTTGCTATGTTTCCTGGTGTCCCACAGGGGGATCGAGGCCAACCCAGAGAAGGTCAAGGTCATTGAAGACATGAGTCCACCGCAGACCCTCAAGGAAATGTAGAAGTTGGCTGGACGGGTGACTGTGTTAGGGCGCTTCATCTCCAAGCTGGGAGAGCGCGCCCGACCCTTCTTCCAGCTGATGAAAAAGAAGGGCCCATTCAAGTGGACCCCAGAGGCCGACCAAGCTTTTCAAGACCTCAAGAGATACCTGACCAGCCCTCTAGTGATGGTGGCGCCGCGACCTCATGAGCCCCTAGTGCTCTATCTTGCCGCCACCCCGTACTCAGCCAGCGCGGCTCGTGGCGGTTCGGGAAGAACACCAAGCCAAGGGCACATCACGCCGCGCCACGCCTCCAGCAGAGACGACAGGCGCCACAAGGGCCGCAACAGCAGCAGGAGAGGATCAGGCTCAGTAGGACGGCGCCCCCAAGGCCCCGACTAGCAATCAAGCATTAGGAGTTCCCTTGCCTCCAGAGGCACCCGAGCTCCAGGAGGGTGCAAGCCTCATCAGCGCGCCTACCCACATCGAGCACCCGGTATACTTCGTTAGCACGGTGTTGCGAGATGCGAGAGCCCGGTACCACATGCCTCAGAAGCTCCTACTCGCGCTCCTAGTGGTCTCGCGAAAGCTGCGGCACTACTTCCAGGGCCACCCCATCAAGGTCGTCTCAGCTTACCCATTGGAGAAAGTGCTCAGGAGCCCCAATTCTGCCGGACGAGTCTCCTAATGGAACATCGAGTTGCAAGCATTCCAGTTGGAGTTCAGCACTACCAGGGTCATCAAAGGAGTCGTGCTCGCTGATTTCATGGCAGAATGGATGGATTCCCCGGAGCTCGAAGTAGGCAAAGACCGGTCCCTCTCCCCGGGAAGCGAGACGCCTGACGGCTGGGTGATGTATTTCGATGGTGCCTTCACGCGCTATGGCGCAGGGGCTGGAGCAGTGCTCATCTCGCCCGCTCAGGACAAGCTCTACTACGTTGTGTAGCTCTGCTTCCAGCAGGGCGAGAAGGTCTCCAACAACATTGCAGAATACGAAGGCCTTATAGACGGCCTGAAGGCTGCGGCGGCGCTGGGGGTGAAGCGTCTCACTATCAAGGGCGACTCACAGCTCCTCGTCAACTTCTCCAACAAGGTATACGAGCCGAAGGACGAGCACATGGAAGCACACCTCGCAGAGGTGCGCAAGATGGAGAAGCAATTCTTGGGCCTGGAGTTGCAGCACGTGCCCCATGGCACCAACAAGGAAGCTGATGACATCACCAGAAGGGCATCCAAGCGGCAGCCCAAAGAGCCTGGGGTCTTCGAGGAGCGGCTCTTCAAGGCATCGGCACCACCACAACTTTCAAGGATGGCTCAGCCTCGGGAGGAACTTTCGCAACTGCCTGCCACAGGAGCCCCAGCCTGTGGCCCGACCTCGGGAGTGCGCCTACTCTTGGCGCTCGAGCCCTAGGAGGGATGATGGAACAAGGAATTCAAGGAATACCTAATGCAAGGGACGTTGCCGGAGAAAGAGGAGGATGTGGAGCGAGTGGCCCGGCAGGCCACGGCATACTGCGTCCAGGACGGTGAGTTATACAGGAAGCGACCAAATGACGTTTCACTGCATTGTATCTCTAGGGAACAGGGGAAGGAACTGATAGCCGACATACACTGCGGGGACTGTGGGCACCACTCGTCGTCGCGAACCCTCGTCGGCAAGGCCTTTCAAAGTGGATTTTACTAGCCTACGGCGCTCAACGACACAGCTGAGCTGGTGAAGTCCTGCGAGGCCTGCCAATTCCACGCCAAGCAGATCCATCGGCCAGCTCAGGGCCTCCAGACCATTACACTCTCGTGGCTGGTCGCAGTCTGGGGGCTGGATATTCTGGGCCCGTTTCCTCGGGCGCCTACGGGCTATTGATACCTCTACGTCGCCATCGACAAGTTCACTAAGTGGCCGGAGGTTGAAGCCGTCTGCACCATCCCAGCTGGCTCTGTAGTCAAGTTCATCAAGGGCCCCATGAGCCGTTTTCACTACAAAAAAATACACTTCCGTGATGATACGTGTTTCTCATAGTAGGTCGCATTTTCTGTCATGCATGTACATCCATGATGATTTTATGACAGAATCAAGATAGTCATACATGTGATGTCGTAGAAGTGTTCCATGACATTACCAAAATTATCATCACGGAAGTGTCCACTTCCATGACGATAAATCCCGCGTCACAGAAGTGCTTTCGTCAAGGGTGACCGACACATGGCATCCACCATAACGGTACATCGTTAAGCTATCGGATCGGGTTTTGGATCCGATAACCCGTTAACAGCCCCGACCAATGGGGATTTTCCATGTGTAAAATCATCATTGGCTGGAGGAAACACGTGTCGGCTCATCGTTGGGACAGATGTCATCCACTCATTGGACAGAAGGCGCCTATGATACGTTGACATGTGGCACGGCCCAACAGAGGCCCGTTCCTATGAAAAGGTCGGCCCGTTTGACTTGGTCAAAAGGTGGCGGGCTGGCCCATGTAAAGCCTGTTAATGGCCTATTCGCATATAGCGCATTTACAGCCCCCTAACACAAGGACCGTTACGCCCTATCCGAATTAGGCCCAGTAGCGTCATCTGGGCCACCCAATATGATTCCAGCCCGTTTTCACTTCTAGCCCATGTATGGCCCATGACATCTTTCGGCCCATATGAGGCCCTATGTAACTCTTGGCCTATTAACAGCCTGTGGTGAAACTGGCCCGTAATGAACAGTGTATCACTTTACACCCATTAACGGCCCGTGGTGAAACTGGCCTATAATGAACAGTGTATCACTTTATACCCATTAACGGCCCGTTATTCCGTTGGGCCGTTTCCAGCCCATGTTATCTTTCGGCCTTCTGAGAGCCCATTTATTCTTGGGCTCATTTCCAGCATTCGTTTACTTACGGCCCATTGCTATCATTTTCTGCTTGTGGGCCAAATTCAGCCCGTGGTTACAGTCGGTCCGTTTGTGGTCCGTTAATACGTTGGGACGTTTTCATAGCGTCATCAAATACGGCCTATTAACGATGGCCAGTTATGGTCGGCCCATGAACAGACGATTCCAACTATAGCTCGTTTACGGCCATAATGTGGCCTATTATTGGCCCATGTTTGTCCAATCAATCATACTGCCCGTATAAGGCCCATTGATGATATGGCCCGTAGAAGGCCCATTGTTTCTATGGCCCGTAGAAGGCCCACTATTTGTACGGCCCATAGTAGGCCCACTGTTTCTACGGCCCATAGGAGGCCCACTGTTTCTACGGCCCATAGGAGGCCCAGTGTCACTACAGTAAATATTAGCCCATGGTTATTGTGGCCTAGTTTTAAAAAATAGGTTATTGCAGCCACTAGCAAACCGCGGAAAAAGAACTGCAATGACTACAAGCAAACAAATAAACAAGACAACAAGGAAATAAATAAGCAAGCAAGTTACGCTAGGCTATCACGGCTATCACACATATTACATCCACTAGGCATCAAAGTTTGCCACAGTGCAAATAAACGCGCCGACAAAAGAATATACAAAACTGAGAGCACTTCAAAAGGCACTAGGCCTGGCCAGGTCGCCCCCCCCCCCCAAACAGCTGAAGAAGCTGAGTAGACCTCAGTTGTGTCAATGATAGATGCATCAACACTAGATTTAAGGCATGATGGTGCGCACGGCAGTCCTCTGACATCTTCATTGCATCATTGACTTCAAGTTGGAGCTGAGCTGAAGCAAGCCTTTCCGCTTTAAGTTGACACTGAAGAAGTCGAACTGATTGAGGCAGCGACTGCACAGAGGTTGTCTCACACCTGCTGGTGAGTAGCTTCAACTCACTGTCTTCATCAGGACAAGACCTTGGGGTCATCTCGCTATCCTCAAGATGGTTTGGCTCACTATCTTCCCTAAAGTTCTGCCTGGCGTAAGAGATACGAGTTTGAAAGAGAAACAAGAAGACACGTAACAGGTTTCACAATTATATAAGCAAATAAATGGACTTGTTCTGCATAAGGAACATGTTTTTACAACTACAATTTGAAACTGGTAGTTGTTGCAAACATCCAATCAGATGTAAACAGCAAAGCAAACAGCAGTGGAGGAAATGATGCCTATCCAAATCTATACTAGAACAAAGTTTGAAGCCTTGATAAGGATGAACTTACATTACATGTTAACACGGGCTGGACAAAGCCCTTCTCCATGTTGATGCAAGGATAATTCAATGAATTCCCCAAAGAAATTTCTTTATAAGCGTTGCCATTATTCTACATTTTGCAAAGAGTAAATATAGATCAAATAATATTGGTAGAAATAGAGGATAATGAAGCTCAGGTGTAGACTGATGATACATAATCAAATAGCAATTAATTAAGTACAGTGTTACAAGGCAAAAGGGAGAGAGGTACTCACAAGAGCAATGTAGAGCCCATTATTGTTTTGAGATCGTATGATCCTTTGAGCAAGGAGATTCATCTGGAATTAGTTTTCATACAAGAGAGAAGGTGCCGGGGTACTGATCCACGGGCACCTATGGGACCGGCGGACCGGGTCCCTTTCGGTTCAGCGGGGGCGGAGGTCGCGCGAAGAGCAGATCGAGGCGAAGCATGCGAGCGATTTACCTAGGTTCGGGCCGCACGGATGCGTAAAACCCTACTCCTGCTTTGTGGTTTTGTATTGATTTCTAGCTCGGGAGCGCGGAGTGCTACAGTACACACCGGTGGCTAGCAAGACCGAGCGTGAGTGTTCGAACTGGCTAACCCCCCCCCCCCCCGTTGCACACGGGCCTCCTTTTATATGCTCAAGGGGCTACCGACAGGTGGCAACGGGGGTAAAGAGCAAAAATGGAAAGGTGATGTGGTGGGCACAGCTACCTGCTACAGTGTATCATACCTAACCCTGACGGCAGGGGACAAGGGCATTAATTGCCCGTCTGTGTCGCCTAAATAGTACCGAAAGGGACCGCTAGGGACGCCACCGTTTGCCACGATGGTTATCTTGTCAGCGCATGCTTGCCACCGCGCACCCCTAGCTGCACGGCCTCCTGCCACGTGTGCTTGGGAGGGTCCTAGAGCGACACGTTGGCGGGTGTGCTGGAGCGCGGGCACGAAGTGGGGGTTTCCCGCGGCAAGCTCCTTGCCGCGGTCGTCGTCTTGTCGTGTTCGGGAGCTTGTCGCTCACCGGGCCTTGCCGGGACGCGTGGCGCGTCGCGGCAAGTTTCTTGAAATGCCTTGAGTGGCCTTCCCGGCAAGCTCCTCTTGCCGGGGTCTTGTCTTCTTGACTTGGACACTTTGTTCTTGAATGGCTCCAAAGGAACCACGGAGGATCTTGGCGGTCACCCGGCAAGCCTTGCCGCAGGATGCTGCGACTGCCCGTGCACAAGTTCGGGATACTAGGGTACCCCTACTCTAGTACACCGACAGGAGCCCCCGGGCCTGGGCCATACACGGTGCCGAGCGCTGTTGGGCCAGGCCCAAAACAGTGCACGGGCACGCGCGGCCTAGGTTACACCGTATCTTACTCCGTATCCACCACGCCCTCCCCGAACGGCGCGCGTTGAATGCGGCGTCGTGGGCGAGATCGTGGGTGGTTATTTTATTTGGAAATGCGGAACGTCCGCCCCCTCCCCCTTTATAAGCAGAGGAAATGGTGGCAGTTCGCATATTCGCCCGTTGCTGTTTCCAATCTCAGAAACCTCCGCCGCTCCCTCGCCTTCCCAGAGCAGAGAAAGAGGGAGCAGCACCCCGCCCCCCATCGTCGCCAGCATCACCAACGCCGTCGGCCTCCTCCACTGCTTCCGCCATGGCTCCGAAAGCCGACAAGGGGAGGGCAGTGAAGTCGACCGAGGCGCAGCGGCTCGCGTCGCTGCGGAAGGAGCGGGCAGTCCCCCCCCCCCCAAGCTTGCCGCGAAGGAGCTGAGGGAGAAGTACTACCTCTTCTTGTCGGCGGAGACGCGCGCGTATCCGCGCACAAAGGTACTCCCCGCCATTGCTTGGAAGGAAGCTCCGAACGGATACCCCTTTTTTGCTCTGTTCTTCTACTGCGGGCTTTGTCCGCCCTTCTCAGATTTCTTCTGTGACATCATGAACACCTATGGATTCCATCTCCTTGACTTCACCCCCAACGCCGTCCTGACAATGGCAGTTTTCGCACACCTCTGCGAAAACTTTGTCGGAGTCCTTCCCAACGTAGCCCTCTTCCGCCACTTCTTCATACCCCGAGTAGAGAGAGGAGAGCCTCTATCCGGTGGGAGTGCCTGGATCTCAAGGGCCGGCAAGAAGGAGACCTATCTGGAGGGAGAGTTACGCGGCAAGTGGGAGGAGTGGAGAGCGGATTGGTGCTGGATTGACAAAGAGGATCCGCAGCCATTCACCACCCGGCGCAAAACCCCAGTAGCACGCGGCAGCGATTGGAGCGACATGGCCCCGGAAGACGACAGGCTTAGAATTGCCGTCACCAGGATCCTGCGCCTCAGGCTTGCCGGGCTTACTGTTGGCGCTGTTGGCGCAGACGTCCTTCGCCGCCGCATCGCCCCCCTGCAGGAACGGGGGAGGCCCACTTGGGAGTTCAAGAACGCGGCAGACATCATGAGGCTGCGGCCAGGCCTCAATTACAACTTCACAGTCCTGGAGCTCAACTCGATGCTGCAGGAGCTGTTCAAATATGACCCCCAGCATCCCGAGGTGTTCAGGTTGCCGGGGGGCGTCGTGCCTTTGTGTAACAATTCCGCGCTCGACCGCATCCGTGCAATGATGCCAGAGTGCGACTCGCACGGGATTGTGCCAACTTGGCAGGAGCCCGTAGACGAGGTCGTGCAGCAATTCTTCGACGACTTGGCGGAAGTGCCGATCCGCCTCGACGAGAAGGACGACCTCACCCGCGACACCACGGATGCGGAGATGGCGCTCATCGCCACTAGGCTGGAGGAGGCAGCGGCAGCCGCAGCCGCGGGCGAGTTCAGGTTCACTGCGGAGGAGGCCGATGCAGCAGAAGCGGCAAGCCGTGCCGAGCGAGGGGAGCCTGCCGGCAAGAAGGGGCTTGCCGGGCAAGACACTGAGCCGAGCGAGCCCGCCAAGGACACGAGCGGCTCGTTGCAAATCGACTCTTCTTCCACCTCGTCTCCAGACAGCTCACCAGAAGCAGAGCCTCCATCCCCACCAAGAAGGCGCCTCCGCAAGGTTGGTGATGTGGCGGAGCGGCAAGCGGGCCAACAGTCGCCACGCCGCGTGACACGCTCGACCACGGCAAACACCGTTGCCGCGGGAGCGCCTCATGCTACGACGGCAACTGGAGCGGAGTCTAGCCGGACCACCGCTTCAGTCCCTGCCGCTACTCACGCCATGCCAACAGCCGGAGTGGGGTCGTCTCAGACCGCCGCCACTGCTCCCGCCAAGCGGCCAAGGGAAGCTTCATCTCCGCCTCCTCGCGCCGGGCGCGCGCCAGGCTTCGACTTCTCCGCGTTAAGCTCCGACGAGGAAGAAGAAGAAGAGTAAGCTTCTCTCGTTGTACTTGCATTTCTTCAACTCTTGCTGTTGGTCTTGTTTCTCACTTGCTTTTCCCTGAATCTGTTCCTCTTTAGGACTCTGGCCCAGAGAGCGGCAAAGAGAGCCAAGGCCCCGGTGATCAACGTCGAGGACGAGCCCACTGCGACAACAGGTGGCGCGCCCGAGACAACCTTGCCGGAGCCGGCGACTTTCTTCCATGGCAGCCCCCAGCGTAAGTGTGTGAATTATTTTCCGCGGCGAGGCGCGCATGGGTACTTGTCTTTGCTGATATCTGCTTGTTGACTTGTGTAGGAGCCGAGCAGCCCCACCAAGAGCCAAGGGAGGATCCCCCGACAAGGGAGAATTCTCCGGCAAGGGAAGGCTTCCCAGTGAGGGAGAAGTCTCCGGCAAGGGAGGGTTCTCCGCGCGAGGGACAGCGCCAGCGGCCCCCCGACCACGGAGACCACAACCGTAGAGCCTGGTGCAGGTTCTCCCCTTGCTTCAAAACTTCTCTTGGATCCTTCTTTTCCTGATCTTTATGAGTTTCTGCTGGATTTTGTTTGACTCTTCTCCCCTCTTCCGGCCGTCAGATCCGTGTGCTGCGGAGCAGATGGAGACAGAGGTCACCGCCGACGAAGCTGCCGGTGCTGGAGACGCCACCGGCGCAGAGGCCGCCAAGGCTGACGCCGCAGCAACTGGCGAGGAATCTGGCGATCGTACTGACAGCCCAGAGGCCGCAGGAGCGCCAGGCGCTGCGCCGACCGCTGACCCATCCGCCGAAGCCGCAGCGCCAAGTTCCAAGGATCCCCAGCCGGGCGTTTATTTGAAGGCCGGCGACGACGTCTTCATCAATCTTCCCTGGGCATCAAGCTCCAGAGCGCCGGTCGAGGGGGATGTCTTCGACGGAGAAGTGCTCGCCTCCGCGGGGCTGAAGCTGGTCGACGCGCCAAGCAGCAGCAGCAACGAGCCTGAAGAAGAGCGACTGCTGCGCGGGTTGATGTCGCTCTACCGCGCGCGACAAGCCAAGCTGGAGTCCCGCGAGGCGCTTGTCGCGAAGGCGGGAGCAGACATTGAAAAGCGCGCGGAAGAGCTCGGGGGTTTCCACCGGGAAGCCCTCCGATCCCTGGCGGAGGAGCGGGAGTAGCTCGCTGAAGCGCGGAAGGTCTTTCTCCTCGAGAAGGCTGAAGCCGAAGAGTGCCAGCGACTTGCCTCTGTGAAGCTAGCCGCGGAAGAGGGCGAGCTGGCGCAGCGGAAGGTCAATCTCGACGCCCACGAGGAGGAGCTTGCCTCGCGCGAGGAGAAGCTTGGCGGAGCCCTCAAGCAAGCGGAGGACGCTGCCGCCGCCGCTGAGGCCGCCAAGGAGGAGTTGAAGACGAAGGTGGCGCGGCTGGAGGCCGATCTCTCCGAGAAGGGCAAGGAGCTCAGCGCCGCCAAGGTCTCCAACGTGGATCTTGAGTTGAAGCTAACCACTTTGACCAAAACTCTGGACAGCGCCAAGAAGAGGGAGGCGGCCTTGAAGGAGGAAATCAAGGACGACAAGGCGCTATTGGAGAGCGCTGCCACCGCCCAGAACACCTTCAGGGAGACTGTGACGCACTGGATGGAGAGTTTGGCGAACGCCGCCACAGATATCGACAAGGAGCTGGCGCAGCTGGGGATGGAAGATCTTGGGTATCCCTCCGACGACAACCTCCAGCCCAGCGCCAAGCTCGTCCTATTCTTCAAGGGCGTGGCGACGGCCCTTCAGCGACTCCGAGAGAGGATCCCCAAGCAACTAGCTGACGACTCGCGCGAGATCTGCGCAGGAGCCCTCGATAAAGTGTTGATGAAGGTGGCCTTCCGCAATCCGGGCCTCTGCCTCACCAACATCCTCAGGTCCTTGCCGCCAGAAGCTGATCTGGAGGAGCTCAAGGCCCTTGTCGCACCCATTGTGGACAAGGTGAGCGGGATCAAGCGGGTCGAAGGCGATCGCGTAGATTAGGCCGCCCATTTCTTCTTTTCTTGTCGCTGCCCATCATGTCATGAAGACAATCTGTTAGAGCTGCGACAAACTATCTTTGCAATGTAACTTGATTCTGGGTAATGATTGCAACGTTACTCCCTTTACTTGATTCCTCCCTTTGTATGTTTTTGCCCTACGCTTTTAGGGAACTTGCCGGTGCAGGCACCTGAGCCGCGAGCGCTGAGTGCGGAACGTCAGCAGCCTGCTGGCGGTGCCGCTACCGGCAAGAAACCTTGTCGTAACTAGTTGCAGCTCACTTAAGTTGCTGAGCGAACTCGAAACAAAGGAAGGGCGCTAGCGGCTCACTTAAGTTGCTGAGCGGACTCGAAGCAAAGTAAGGGCGCTAGCAGCTCGCTTGAGTTGTTGAGCGGACTCGAAACAAAGTAAGGGCGCATCTAGCTACGAGTTGGTTCCTCCGCGCACAGGTTTCCCATACAAAGTGTGGTCGTTCAAGGGAGATAACTTAAAATTTAAAAAATTTGATTGCTCAAACTTTGGCAACTTAGCTTTTCTGTTGTTTGCTTCTCGGCAAGGCGAAACTTTCTTGAACGATGCCTGGCCCATACCATCCATCGTCTTCTCCTTTCCCCCCCGGCAAACTTGTGGGCGAGGGGAACCTTGCTTTCAAAAGGAAGAAGAGACAATATAGATATGGAGCTTTATGGCTCGTTATTGCTTACCGTGGAGTAGGCGCTGCACAAAGTGTCAGATCATATATGCCAGAAAATAGAAAGCATAAAATTGACAAAATGTGCGGAGCACATGAGGTTTACTTATGCACGGGATCTGCGCCCGGCTTTGTACAAAGGATTACATGCAACAGCGGCAAGACTTGTACAAAAGGTGGTTGCCGGAACAGGTTCCGACAAACGCGCCTTACGGGTAAAACTTACGAAGATGCTCAATGTTCCAGGAGTTGCTCACCGGAATGCCATCTTCGGTCTCAAGGCGGACAGCGCCAGGCCTAGTGACTCGTTTCACCCGGTAAGGGCCTGTGCCACTGCCGGCAAGAAACCTTGTCGCAACTAGTTGCAGCTCACTTAAGTTGCTGAGCGAACTCGAAACAAAGTAAGGGCGCTAGCAGCTCACTTAAGTTGCTGAGCGGACTCGAAGCAAAGTAAGGGCGCTAGCAGCTCACTTAAGTTGCTGAGCAGACTCGAAGCAAAGTAAGGGCGCTAGCAGCTCACTTAAGTTGCTGAGCGGACTCGAAGCAAAGTAAGGGCGCTAGCAGCTCACTTAAGTTGCTGAGCGGACTCGAAGCAAAGTAAGGGCGCAACTAGCTACGAGTTGGTTCCTCCGCGCCCAGGGCCCCCCTACCTGGCGCGCCAAAGATGCCGGGGTACTGATCCACGGGCACCTATGGGACCGGCGGACCGGGTCCCTTTCGGTTCGGCGGGGGCGGAGGTCGCGCGAAGAGCAGATCGAGGCGAAGCACGCGAGCGATTTACCCAGGTTCGGGCCGCACGGATGCATAAAACCCTACTCCTGCTTTGTGGTTTTGTATTGATTTCTAGCTCGGGAGCGCGGAGTGCTACAGTACACACCGGCGGCTAGCAAGACCGAGCATGAGTGTTCGAACTGGCTAACCCCCCCCCCCCCCCCCCGCCACGTTGCACACGGGCCTCCTTTTATATGCTCAAGGGGCTACTGATAGGTGGCAACGGGGGTAAAGGGCAAAAATGGAAAGGTGCTGTGGTGGGCACAGCTACCTGCTACAGTGTATCATACCTAACCCTGACGGCAGGGGACAAGGGCATTAATTGCCCGTCTGTGTCGCCTAAACAGTACCGAAAGGGACCTCTAGGGACACCACCGTTTGCCACGATGGTTATCTTGTCAGCGCATGCTTGCCACCGCGCACCCCTAGCTGCATGGCCTCCTGCCACGTGTGCTTGGGAGGGTCCTAGAGCGACACGTTGGCGGGTGTGCTGGAGCGCGGGCACGAAGTGGGGGTTTCCCGCGGCAAGCTCCTTGCCGCGGTCGTCGTCTTGTCGTGTTCGGGAGCTTGTCGCTCACCGGGCCTTGCCGGGACGCGTGGCGCGTCGCGGCAAGTTTCTTGAAATGCCTTGAGTGGCCTTCCCGGCAAGCTCCTCTTGCCGGGGTCTTGTCTTCTTGACTTGGACACTTTGTTCTCGAATGGCTCCAAAGGAACCACGGAGGATCTTGGTGGTCACCCGGCAAGCCTTGCCGCGGGATGCTGCGACTGCCCGTGCACAAGTTCGGGATACTAGGGTACCCCTACTCTAGTACACCGACAGAAGGTAAGGCACAAGCAGAAATTTAGGAGTTCAAATTTTGAATTGATATCATAGACAGTACCTGACGCTGGGCTCCCAGCAGTTCTAATAGAGGTTTGTCCACTGGAGTAGGGGTAAAGTGTGGTACAGTTGGGTCTGTGTTTTCTGTGGCTGCTGATCTATCTGATTTAACAGGTATCACTACCTTTTCGAAATACCTAGTTTGTACTCCTTGAGGATCTGCACTCACCCTCTTCCTTTTGGACATCTATTACGAAAGAACAACATTTGACTGGAAAAACATAGTGTGGCGACACATGGAATAGGTACAGAAAATGGATAGGTATGGCATATACTCGTATAGGATGCTTAAACTAAGCAGATGGTGTAACAAAGTAGAAGTAATGCAAGAGGTCAGATGCAAAATATGTACGACCAATACAACTTTGCAAAGTTAGAGCAAGCACCTTGATGGGTGAATAAGATAGGCCATCCTCCACCATGCCAAGTTTGTTAGCCAGTGGATCGTTCCGCAATATTCCTCTCGTGCACCCATTCTCATATTCATTTTGATAATGTTCAATATCTGACATGCATGAAAACATAAAAACAAGTGAGATTTTCTTTGTAATGCAGAAGTGATTCTAATCCAATATTGCCTCCCTGTAAACCCCTTTGTGCTATCTCTGCAATTCTTTTAAAAGATGCCATGCATGCTGTAATTTGTTGTGTGCATTAATATAATGTGACCTACTACTCAAAATATGAGAGCTCCAGAAGTGATGACACTTCGCAGATGATAGCTTCAACATATAGTAAAGAAGAACAAGTCAAGCTGACCTGATAGATTCAAAATATACTAAGGGAGAACAACTCGACCTGACCAGTCGACCACAAGAGAAGAGTATCATCTTAAAGAAGAGCAGAAGAGCAAGAAGATTGAAGATATTACAAGTCTTTCAATACAATGTCGGTTGGCCACCCATGATGAACCAGAGCGCACAGAGAAATACTATTCTTTCCGGTCTCTCCATATGTGGCTCACATGCATTTCGAAACTAAAGTAGGAACATTTAGCTAACCAATTAAACATCTCTCAGTTTTACTAATATCAGCAATAATATCAGATATGAATTTGTACAACTAAGCTTGTTTAGCTCGATGGGTGGAGCAGTGCTATTATGACACGAACCATGTAGGCTGATTGTTGTCATCATAAAATGGGGAAAACATAAGCATGATGAGTATAGTGTTGACCATGGCAGTGGGATGGCAGATCTGAAGCTGCAAACCGCGCAAAGGGTAGTTAGCAACCGATGTTTGCTTTGAAATAAAAACTAAGATTTGGTATGGACAAGAAAGTGCGGTCAACAAGTGACAAAGAAATGCAATTATGTTGTCTCTCTATATGTCGCGACGTGCATTTGGAAACTCAAGTGGGACCTTTAGCTAACCAACTAAATGTGTCGGTTAACTAATATCAGTATCATATCACAATCATATTTGAACAACTAAGCTTTTGAATTCTGAGTGTTGTGTTGTTTAGCTTGAAGGGTGGAGTAATTCTAGTACGACAGAAAGCACCTACGCAGATCATAGTAGAGTAGATAAAAGGGGAAAACCCTAAGCATCAAGAAAAAATCAGGAAAGTGGAACTAGCTAGCCCAGTGGGTGGCGCACATGCTTTTTGAAATGAATATAGGAACATTAGGTGACCAATTAAGCATTCTCTGTTTTAGTGATATGAGCATCATATCATATTTGTATTTCGACACGTAAGCTTTGGGTTGAGGTCTTGAGGAGCAGTGCTAGCACGACACGAAGCACCTGTGATGGTGGTAGTGAATATAAAGGGGGGAAACCATAAGCTTTACGAGTATAGTGCCCATGCCATGGCGGATCTGAAGGTGCAAACCGGACAAAGGTACTTCGTAACCAATGTTTGCTTTCAACTAGCCACTACAATTTGGTATGGACAAGAAAAGTACAGTAAACAAATTACGATCTATTTTCCGGGTGAGATAAATAACTTAAGCACATATGGAAGAGTACCACCTCTCTTGCGATGCCTTGTAGGCCTATGCTGATACGTTGAGGGTGTTGCGGGTGCGATGGCTGTCGGCGGCGGGGAAGAAGACTTTAGACGGCAGAAGGCCGGGTCGGGGGATATATCCTGTTGCCGTGGATGAGGCGGTCGTGGGAGCGGCAACGACAAAGTGGACGATGACGCCGATGAAGCGAGAGGAGGCGATGAAAGGATCCTGGTCTAGCGTCATGGATGAGAGACGTCCATCTCTTGCAGTGGACTACGGGGTAGGGGTAGCTGCTCCGGCAAGGTGGAGGATGGGGTGGCGGACGGAGGAGGCTGGCCACAGTGCGGAGGTTGTCGTGCCGCCGACAGTGTATGAATGGGGAAATGGAGGGGGGGGATCTCAAACTTTGGGACGCGCTTCTCTGAAATGGGGGAAAGTTACGAACTTATCCCCCGTTTAAAATTTCAGACATCGCGTCGGTTGGGGATAGGACGGTAATCTCGCATCTCCCAAATATTTGTCGGTAAATATTTCGGGCGAGGAGAGGGTGTTTTGCCGCCCACGGTTGGCACCCACGGTGTATGAACGGGGCTGACAGGTAGGGCGGTTGTGTCATGTCTGATGGAAGTTACACATTTGCCCCTATTTAAAATATTAGCCTACATCGATTTCGGACGAGGAGAGTTTATTTTGCCGCCCACCGTGTATGAATGGGGATATGGAGGAAGAGACACATGTCTTTCGGACGATCTTGAATCAAATGTGTTTTGCCGCCCACGCTTGGCACCCACCGTGTCTGAATGGGCTCAGAGGCCGTCGTGTGACGTCTGATTGAAGTTACTAGTCTACCCCTGTCGACAACAGTGTAAATCCGGTCGATAAGGATGTCAAGTGTGAGGGGTAGACAGTAATTTCCATCTCGCAGAAACTTGCTTCGGGCAGCCCACAAATTATAGTGGGTGTTTAGCCGGTTCGTTCAAAACTTGGGAGAATTAGCATTCACGTTTTCCTAGGGACCTGGCAAACTAAATTCAAATCCAATTTGTATTTGATTACGAATATCCACAGATAATTATACGTTTTGTTATTTATTTCTTCGAAACCACAACAAAGATTTATTCCACCTTTATATATGATTATTATTTAGAAATGCCGTGATCTTTGAATTCAGTAGGTTGGATACACTCTGAGTCAAACAGTTATTTCATCCAATACAATATGCTCACACGAAAGTAGTTCACCTTATGTCAATCATACAAGTACTGAGGATTACCTTGCCTAAAAAATTCGGATCATTACAACACATGGACAACATAGGGGGTCTTGCAACATAATCCATTCAGAGACATGACACAACATGCAAGTGCAATAATCTAATGACAATTTCAACTGGTATCTAAAGAAGAACCGGGATTACCTTGGGCTTCACATAGTATAAACAGCAGGACCTCCTCCGTCTTCAAATGCAACATTCTTACTTCCTCCAATTCTTGGGTTGCTTGCATAATGCATGCCGCTAATTCCGTAATTTCCAGCCTCAAGATAAAGATTACCTCATTCATGGCAGCCACACCATCTCTTTTTGCCTCTAGTAGAGCCTCAAGCACTATAATATCTGTGCTCAGACTGCTCTCCGGTGGTGTTGCCTCTGAACTGCTACCATCTGGTAACATGGATGGCGCACTGCTTCCACAAATAGATTCTGGGGTTGTACATTGTGTCCTAGTGTGAACGGCATCCTGAAAGGTTTCCGCTAGACATCAGTAAGAGATAGTTATCGTATGATCCAGGCAGTAAGCTTACATGGTAAACGACGGACGAATTATTGCCGAGCATGGAAAACTATATTTAAATGGTTTGAAGCAGCATCAGCTGAAAAGAAATTAAAATGGTAAGATGAAACTAGGGATGTAAGTGGCAAATAAACGACATCCTCCAGTCCCATCTATTTAGTTTTTGCTACCTCTCTAGTTCATTTTCCTCAAAAAACAAAAACTATTTTGAACTATCATAACACTAGTGGACTTTAATCGGGATTAAATGGGACCCAGTTGACATCCCTAGTTGAAAGGGAGTGTACAACCGCTATATTGAAGTTGCCAAGGCATCTAAGCAGTTGAAATAATCTGAGAAAGCACTTAACAGTGTGGCCTCATATAAACTACGAAGACAGTCTTGTGATGAAGTTGAGAGGAAAAGTTAAGGACTCAAATGAAATAGGCATGCATTTCTTTATGATATTACAACAGGCACTGCTGACATATTGGGCAACTAAGGTATAGCGTAACAACAAATAAGCATTCGAATCAAGCAATATAGCAAAGCAGACAACTGAACTATTTGTAATTCGGTAGGATTACACGTTGAGGGCACAAGACAAGAAAGCAGCCCACTCGCATTACATTTCACATGTACTAAAACACACTGCTTACCATATGTTGCTGTGAAGCCTAGTTGTTGTTGGAATGTTCTTTGAAGATATCGTCAGCATCGCGTGGTTGCAATCTAGTTGTTGTAGTTTATTCTGCACCATCTATTTAGGTAAATATAATTTTAATCGCATGCACTGGTCTGAATTGATCATCAGTGGTTCATCTAAACTAATAAAGAAGGGTGTGTGCATACACGACAATATATCTGCTTCCCTCTATTTTTATGCTTGTTCGAGGTGCCAGCCCCAAAAGAACAAACATTTTTCTTGATGGGGTTGGCAGCTCCATAATTAATAGAGGCATGGTCATGCAATTTGGGAAGATCAAGAACACACAAACAAGTAATGAACAGAGGCTCGGAGCAGTGATGTAATAGCTAGCATCAGAAAATGTAGGGTAAAACGAACAAAAAGCAGCGGAACCACATGCTAGTTTGCTGATGTGTAATTAAGCATAGAGAACATTAAGCAGTCTGATGGAACCAACAGGTGCCATCAGAACAAAACTAAAGCATATTAACTATATGTGCACTGGTATGTAATTTAGCACATGTAACATGTTCACTGCCAGAAGTATGGCCCTACATGTGCAAGCAGAATAACGCGTCTCATGAAAAACTGAATGATGCCCTGAAGAAATTCAAAGGTGCGGTGCTTATGCTAGGAAAGTGAACTTAGGCGCCGGCCGTTGGATAATAGTACCTGATTCTCGGCGGCGTATGGGTATCTTTGTCATACTTGATAGCTAAGGATCGTTGATGGTGCTCGTGTTGCGGTTGAGTTTGGGCCGGTTGTCACCGTAGCTGAAGCAGCTCCGGTGCTACGGTTGCGGTGCCTGTCGACATACAAGAAAGCTCATCTGTGGTAAGTGAACAGTTGCGCGATAAAGAGAAAAACCGAAGGAGTACAAATTGAAATAACCTGATGAGGCTGCGGCGTCGATAAAGCAGGGCCGGTGGAGTTGAATATGGTGTCCGTGGAGCGGGTCCGGTGCAGTCGACGAAGGCTTCGGCGGGCGCGTTGTACAGTGCTTTCGGTGAGGCGGATCTGTTGCGGCGGACGAGGGCTTGTATGAAGGGCCAGCGAAGGGGCGGACGAGGGTGTCAGTGAAGGGCCTACGCTATGGTGTACGAGGGCGCCGGTTAAGAAGATTCGGTGTGGTGGACCATGATGGCGGTTAAGGAGATCTGGAGCAGTGGACAAGCCAGTCGCTGAAGCGGCTCCAGTGAAGTGGTGAGTTGGCAGTTGGGGGTTCCAAGGTGTGGAAGGTTTATCCGGCGGGGTGTGAGGTCCACCGCTACGGCAGAGGACTAGATTCGGCGGCTTGCCGTGGTTGGGGGGTCGGGGAGGGGAAGGGGAGGGGCTCTGGGAAGAGTGTTGGGGGCAAAGAGGGGAAAACAATGGAGTTACCAAAGCAGCCCTTTTCCGTTCATGTGGCAGGGGTAAAACAGGAATATTGCAGGGCTAAACTTTTGGGTGCGTGATATTTCGATGTGAGCGGGAAGTTTGAAAGCTTTTGGCGCCTAAAATTATAAGTATTCTGCTCTCGTACAGCCGACTATGATATCATGGCTGACAATTTGTTTGTTTTGCACGCAAAAAAATGTGCAAGTTTTGAAAATTAATATCTCCAACTCGAAACTTAGATTGTCCATTCAATTCAAATATGGATCATTGAGCTACTACAAGCAAATACCATCAAACGGTCCAATTCAAATGAAATTCCAAATGTGTTTATCCTAAATATGATGAAAAAAGCAAAAATGTGTATGTGTATGAATAAATTGGATGATTATAAAGTATGAACATGCCCGCATGTGTATATCTCTAGGTTTGATATATGAATTTGAAATCACGAAATCCCAGCTTAAAAAATGTACCTCTGTTTAAATGAATTACAAAAGCTAATGATGGAGTCGAATTCCAAAATTCCAATCTTAGGTTTGTAATTCTGGTACATCAAGGTATATCACGCATGTTCAAAAGTATCGTTATCTCATAGTACCAACTGTGAAACAAATTGATCAACCATGAGTGCACAATATCTCAATTATGCTAAAGTCCCTCAAATATAGACACCTCACTCTTTATCTGAAGTCAACCACCCCCCCACCACACACACACACATAGAGAAGTCGTTCTCTCCCCCAAACACCAACACATGAGCACATTAACACCCCTCTCTCTTGTAAAGTCCGGACCCCAACATAGGTCTCTATCACTTTGTCTCTCGGGCATGCACACATCTCTTCCCTCACTCTCTAGGTCTCCCGCTATCTCTCTTACCCAAGAACACGCACTATGTAGAGTGTATATTTCCCATACACACAAAACATCGCCCCCAAACGTCTATCTCCCTAGTTATGTGGTTCTCGCGCACTCACCTCACACACCACCCCCACTGCAAACAAACACACTTTGTCTCCTTGTGCACCACTCTCCTCTTTCTATCTCTCCCACATGCGGACCCGCCCCAGCTCCTTCCCTGTATACATATATGTCGTGACTCTTTGCATAGCTCCCTAATGTATAATCGTTCTCGATTTCGCACATTGTTCTCTACACCATATATTCTAGATCTCTCATGAAGTCCCTATCACACACAAGATGACTCACTTCCCTTGCATCTCCATTCATAGGACAATTTCGGACAACATCAACATTGTCTCCCTATCTATACGCCATTTATGGACACAAACGACCCCTCTCGCCCCCTCTATTCCTCTCTCTCTCTGTCGCTAGCCCTCTCCTTCTCTCGCTCTCACACCCCTCTCCCACACACACACACTCGATGTCTCTTCCAAATAGTCTGCTGCCCTCGCCCTCACCCGTGCTATCTCGCTACTACACATGTCACACCATTCCCCCTTCCCTTATACTAGGTTTACATCATCAGTGGTCTCTCTACTCCACATACACTCTCTCCCTCTCACACACAAACGCGTGCACAAACACACACAGACACACACAAACACCCATTTATCTTGATCCTCATCTCTCCTCATGTGTATCTCACACACTCACTCTCTAATTATGTATATGTGTCTCCACGTTACACAACACAAAGCCCCATGTACATGTCTCTCTCTATCCTCCACACACATAGACACAAAGAATCTGCTATCATTGCCTCAGTCTCTAACATATCACACATGCACACTCTCTCTCTCTCTCTCTCGCAAACACGGTCAACAAAGGTTTCCCCGTGAATAACTTACCATCTATTCATCAACAGTCGTGGCAGTACGGTGAACACGAGATGTGAAAAAGAATAAATCTACACGTGCTTAGACCACCTAGTATGACTACTAGGACTAGAGCAAGCCAAAAAGCGCGCCACCGTCACCCCCTCCTTGTCGGCGACGGGAAAATCTTTGTTTTACATAGTCAAGAAGTCATTGTGCTAAGGCCCCACATGCCGAGGCATTGAATAGAATGTAGATGCTAGTTTACGGAAGCAAGTATCGATAATACGTTTGTATCTCCATACTTATATTTCTTCTCTTATAAAAAACCGAGTTGGTGATGATGGTACGTGTGCCATCTTGCAATATAGACCGCCCGATCTATATCTGACGGATGGAAATTAAACTAAAAGATACCCGCACCCCTCTCCACATTTGCAGACAAGGCCTTCCCTCGTTCATCCTTATCTCCAACAAACCTCATTGTTGAGCAATTAAGAAAGGAAGCCTCTGGAACAAACTGGCCTGGTGGCCGCTGCCGGCGTCGTCAATCCCCATGCCTCCGCTCAGTCCGACCACCAACCACCACCACACCCCACTCCTCTTCACCTTATCTCATATTTCTCGAGATATCATTAGTTTTTACACATGGGATTACTCCCGCAAGGGTCAATCACAACAAGTGTTTTATAAAAAAAAATGCATCTTGATGTTTCGTGTAATGCACGAATCTTGCTAGTACTCCTACACAAGGCTAAGTTGGTGGTGCTGGTGTGTCTGCCATCCGTCGTTTCTGACCACGAGATCTACATCTAATGATTGTGAGGTAAGTTGTTGCCTTTTCTCACCAACATCCCACTTATATACCAATTTGCAGAAAAACCCATAATTAGTATCTTAAAACCAACCACATCCCTCCCTGACCTCACCAAAACAGCCCAAGGAATATATTCTAATTGAAACATAATATATCTCTAGTGACATATGTATATCAAAATTAGAGTGTTTTGTACCAAGTTTGTGAATAAGTATTATTCTAATTATGATTCGTTGCAACGGACATGAACATTGCTAGTATTTCCAACCATGCATTTTTTCCTAGTATTCCATAGTTTCGAGTTTTCCATCAAGATATTAGTCACTCATGGTTGATATTTACTTTCAATCATGTACACATATGCACTATGTAACTAGCCTTGCTTATTGGCTTCCAAAGCTTAACTTTCACTCCTACTTACAATATGTAGAGTATTTAACAAAAAACTACCACTTTCAACCAGCCCTAGGAAGAATCTATTGTACAAAAAATAGCAAAAACATACCCAAAATTTCTTAATCCACGCCAAAAACTACCTAGTACTCCTACCGATTAGGTTCGTTTAAACCCATTTATGACAGGGTTGGCCCACACGTCCGTGCTGACGAGGCAGCTTAAACCAACACATTTTGTTTGACCGTTGACACGAGATATGACCTTCTATCCTATTATTCCCCCTCAAATAATTATTTTTCCTGAACATTACTTCAAACAATACTGATGCGTGTTCGCCGGTGGCACCGGTGATGAGCGAGTTGGCCGCCGCTCCGCTGGACGGGCCGTACGCCGCGCTGGCCTCTGCACGGGTTGGCAGGCTGGCCCGAGCGTGACTCACGAGCGAGCAATCCGCCGAGCTGGCCTTCGCTCGAGCCAGATGGCTAGCCTTAGCGCGGCGCGCGCGAGCAAGCCGTCGCGCTGCCGTGCCAATCTAGCTAGCAAACCTTGCAGACAAGAAGCTGGATGGAGCTATCTTGGCTAGCTAGCGGCAGCGAGCATCGGACGGAGCTGGCATCCGGGCTGCCACAGCATGGGCCCCGCACCACCGACGGTTTTGACCTCGTCTTCTGTCGGCGGTGGTAGCTGCGTCCCATGGCCGAGGATGACTAGGTGGACGGGCCGGAGGTAGGAGGTCACTCGAGGATTTTTGTTGGTAAGAGCATGTACAATGGTTGATAAGGTAGTCTTATCTTAAGTCTGCCACGTATGCAAGTGGTAGTAGTTTCTTGGCATTTTAGTGGTTTCTTGCATTATTAGAGCAAGTACAATAGAGCTGAGTCAGCGGGCTATAAGAAATAAACTAGTATATTTCTTCTTAGTTGGAGGAAAGAGAAGAGGAGAGAGTGAACGTGCGTTATATCGACTAGAGGGGGGGTGAATAGGCGATTTTTATGAAATTCTTCACTGAGGAATTTGCCGGTGAGGAAATTTCTTAGCGAAGAACTACTGGCAGTGGAATAAGTACTCAAAAGTAAACATAACAAAATACAAGCATAGTCATCATGATGAAATGAAGACATGCACTGAGTATAGGAAGCGTAAGCACAGGGTAACATAGGATGAAGACAAACATACTGAAGAAATTTAACTGAGGAAATTGAGAAAGTCTTCAGTCAAAGTCTTCAAACACAGATATGAACAAGTACACAACTCAATTATGAGGAAATGAAAGAGTTGAGGAAATAGAACCAGTAAGCTTGGTGAAGACAATGATTTGGTATTCCAGTTCCAACTGCTATATCAGTTGTACGTCTGGTTGGAGTGGCTGAGTATTTAATCTCGAGGACACACAGTCCCGGACACCCAATCCTGAACACGCAGCTCAGGACACCCAGTCATCACCGTATTCTCCTTGAATTAAGGTCAAACAGACCTCGTCCAATCACTCGTGGTAAGTCTTCAGGTGACTTCCAAACCTTCACAAACTTGGTCACTCGGCGATACACAATTCCTCTTAGATGCTCTAGACCATGACGCCTAACCATCTGGAAGAAGCACAGTCTTCAAAGGTAACAAGCGTCGGATCCACGCAGGATCAATCTCTTCAGTGATGCTCAATCACTTGGGGTTTGTAGGTGTTTGGGTTTTGGGTTTTTCCTCACTTGATGATTTTAGCTCAAAGTCCTCGGAGGATGGGTTGCTCTCAAATGACAAGTGTCAGTTTCTCTCGGAGAAGCCAACAAGCTAGTGGTTGTAGGTGGCGGCTATTTATAGCCTAGGGAGTAGCCCGGCATGATAAGACATAAATGCCCTTCAATGGTATGACCGTTAGGTGGATAGATATTTTGGGACAGCTGGCGCATAGCACAACAACGGTCAGAATTTTGAGTAGCAAAATCCTCAGGGCTATCATGTTCCTCACTGCGTAGGCAATCCGCACTGGCGAATTCCTAACTGCTCAGTCAGGACAAATTCCTCAGAGACCAGAAGAACTTCGTCTCTGTCACTGAAGAAATTGACTGAACTGTATGAGATTTCCAATGGCTTCACTCGAAGGGATTGGTAGGTGTAGGATTTTGAGTTGAGTATCACATAGAAATTTTTCCTTAGTATTTCCTCGACCCCCTTTAACAGTACGGTGTTTCCTATGACTCAAGAAAGAGAAAATGAAACTACGAAAACAAAAGTCTTCACGCTTCATGTTCCTCGAATGTATACCAAGTCTTCACGGTCACACCAATTTCTTCACTTTCAAAGTCTTCAAAAAGTCTTCAGAGATCCAAAGTCTTCAGTCGAAGAAATTCATTTTTAGGGGTCGACTTTATCTGTAAATATCAAACTCCTCATAGGCTTATAGACCTGTGTACACTCACAAACGCATTAGTCCTTTAACCTATAAGTCCTCAATACACCAAAATCACTAAGGGGCACTAGATGCACTAACAATCTCCCTTTTGGTGATTACTACAATATAGGTTAAGTTTTCAACGGGGATAAACATATGAAGTGTAAATACTGATATTGAGGTATTTGATTGCAAGATATAGAAGAACTCCCCCTGAAGATGTGCATAGTGAGGAATTTGCTTTTGAAGCAATGCACACTTGAAGAGTTGAATCATGGAGATCTCCCCCTATATCTTGTAATTCGTACACGCATTTGACATATAACAGTGAAGAATTTGAAATGCATGATGAAATATGGTGACTGATGTAATTCAGCATGCGTGCAATAATATTAACGAGGAATAAGCATGCAGAAAAACATATCAAGAGTATCAGAGCACCATCGGGTTTAAGTTTACAACTCGATCCAATAAAGTCTCAGAAGAACGAGAGTTGTAACTTAACAAAAAAACGCACATATAGAAAGACCCGCTTGAAGACTAAATCAAAATTCTCCCCCTTTGTCATCAAATGACCAAAAGGATCGAATATGAGGACTAACGCCCCTAAAGAATATCAAGTTGATGAGGGAGCGCCAGCGTTGTTGGGGTCGTTTGTTGTAGTAGGGCCTACCGCAGTGTCATCCAAGTCTTCATTTTCGTCAGTGTCGCGCGATGAAGAATATGAGCTAGACACCAGAGAAGGAACCTTGACCTTCTTGAATTTCTTCGGTGGAGGTGCAGACCAGTCAAAATCTTCATTGAGACCCATTTTCTTCAGATCTTCTTCACCATACAGATGTGACAGGATTGCCCAGGTGCGACCGAAGACTTGATGGAGGTAGTAATGGTTTTTCTTCACTGCATTGTGTGTGGCAGTCATGTTGTGAAGAAGTGAACCAAACTGACGCTTAACCCATTTGTGATTTCGATCCACCTTCTTTTGAAGACTAAGCAGAAGTTCACGGTCAGTAATCACACGCGGAGCGGTGGCTTGAGGAGTGGACTTGGGTGCATTGGCAGAATCATGTGTGGCAGAGTCATCATTGGTGGAATAAGATGCAGCTTTGCCAAACTGACCATCCAATGGACGAATGCCTTCATCTATTATAGCTGGTGCCTTGCCCTTTCCATCAACTGAGGAATATGTCTACTTGAGGACTTCAATTGGGGGCAAGTAGCTGAGGTGATTCTGGACATCAGCTTTGTAGTTGAGTGAAGACCTTGTCGTGAGGAATCTCATAATCCAAGGTGCATAAGGCTTCAGCTCAAACAGAGACAGTGCAACATTTGCCATAGTCCTCATGAAGAAATCGTGATAATTGATAGGAATGCCATGAACGATGTTGAATACCAGATTCTTCATGATGCCAACAATTTCCTCATCAGATGAGTCGTGGCCTTTGATAGGACTGATTGTCCTTGTAAGAATACGATAGACAGTTTTGGGCACGTACAACAATTCCTTCACGAGGAATTTGGTTCCTGGTGCTTGACCTGGCTTCAAAGGTTTCATCAGCACCTGCATGTAATGATGTGTGAGCTCAGGTTCACTGTAGATGCAGCAAGCTTCTTCAAGGGGAGGACTGAGTGGTAGAGCACGAAGCAATTCAGAGGTTGGTGCAGTGTAGTGAGTGTTTTCAGACATCCAGTCCAGCACCCATGAATTCACATCTTCAGCATCTCCGATGATGTGCAGCGTTGCATAGAATTGAAGAATCAGTTCTTCATTCCAATCGCAGATGTTAGAGCAAAAGTTTAGCAGTCCAGCGTCGTGAAGAACACTGAGGACTGGTGTGAAGCACGGCAGAGATTCCATATCCACGTGAGGAATATGCTCATGGTAGAAGATTTTTCTCCTTGTTGAACAGCACTGAGGAATAGAAATTGGCTTGACTAGCAGTCCAGAAACGCCTCTTCCTAATGCGAGCAGAGATATATGGGTTGTAATCTTCGAAGAATACGCGCTCGCCGAAGAAATCATCAGCCTTGAACTTTTGCTTGCGTGAGAATGGATCCTTTGGCTTCGGCAGAGGAGTGTCAGTGAGTTGCATCACGACATCAAGAATCTCAATCGCAGGTTCTTCAGGCTGAGGAATTTCTGGTTCCTCCTCAGTGGCAGTCTGTGTCGTTGGTTGTTCAGCAGCAGCAGTTTCTTCAGCGCTAGTGGCTGGAATTTCCTCATGGATAGATGCAGTGGGATGAGTTTCTTCAGAGCCCATTTGAACAGTTGGTGCACGCGACTGAGGTATTTGCTGCAGCGGTGTGAACATTGGAGAGTTTGGATGCTGACTTTCCCGGATGCTGACTTTCCCAGAATTCATCACTGATTACGGTTGTGGAGCAGCCAACATCCACATCTTCATCTTCCATTTGTTCAACGCCAGCCTCTTCAGCTGTGAACTGAGGCATGGGCGAGGAGATGATAGGTGTTGAAGGGATCACATCCACTTCAATTTCTTCATCCAACGGCTCAGATGAAGCAGCAGAAGGAGTTTCCTCATAAGATCCGCTGGGGATCACATATTCTTCATCAAAAGGAACAAGGTACTTTGATGGCCTGGTTGAGATGGGAACAACATCAATCGGATTAGCAAATGAACTTGTCATAGGCTTCATTTTCTTTGGAGCTGAAGAATCTGAAGCAGCTGATGCTTTCCTTTTCTTCACTGCAGCACGCTCTGCATCCTTGGTCTTCTTCACATCTGATGCAGATGGAAGGATTGGAGTTGAAGTTGGTGCAGGAGAAGCTGAGGAATCTGGTTGATTTTCTTCAGGCACAATTGATGCAATTGCCCTGAGTTCTTCATTTTCTTCAGGAGCACCAGTAGTGGGTGCCCTGGCAATTTCTTCAGTTGCTGGAATGCAGTCATCAGCCCTGGAACTCACATTTTCTTCAGCAGCCTGATTGTCATCAGCGGTGCTGGCATTTTCTTCAGTAGGCTAAGCAGATGCTTCAGCCTGTGGAATTTCCTGTTGCATTGGGGCTGCAACATTGGAAGTGAAGTTATCCACAAGTTTCACAAAACGAACCTTGGCTGCAAACCAATCAGCGCGATATGCGTCAAAGTCATCACTGAGTTTCTTGATCTCAGTCTGAATAGTGACAAGTTCTTCAGTTGTCATAGAGACAACGTTTTTCTTCAGATAATGCTCTTTCTTGTACTGCGCTTTCTTGATCTGCCTGGCCTTCTCAAATTTCCACTTTTCTTCTTGAATGAAGTGGGTCAGCATGTGACTTTGTCCAGGAGTCAGCTTGAAGTCAGGCATGGGAGTGTTGGGGTCCTTGTGCCAAACATCAATGTAGTCGAGGATCAACTTGGGATCCAAAAGCAGTGGCACCTCTGTTCCTTTGGCTCTAGCGGCCCTGACTTGCCTGTCTCTGATGATTTCTGCAAGTTCATCATCATCAGCTTCGTCTTCTTCAGACGGCACTTGGAAAGCGACTTGTTTCTTTTGAGGACTTGGGCGAGGACCTCGTCCAGCAGCGGCCTTTGTCTTAAGCAGTGAGGGGGCAGCTGAGGAACTTGGTGCAGCTGAGGAACTAGCTGAGACACCTGAGGCAATGGAGATGCTTGCAGTCCTTTGGCACGAGGCGAGATGCACAGGTGCTGAGGATTTAGTCGAAACAGCTGAGGGCTTTGGCGGAGGAGCTGAGGACTTTGGAGGAACAGGAGCAGCATGAGGAATTGGCCGTGAGAGCTTTGAGGATTCTGGCCGTAAGGGCATTGCTGAGGAACTTGGCCTTGAGGGCATTGTTGGTGAAGCACTTGGCTTACACGCAGGCTTCTTTGACATAGCCTTCTTTGGCTTGACAGCAAAGGCCTCAGCAGAGGCAGAAGCAGCAGTAGAGTCTTCATTGAATTTCCTCACTGCTTCTTTGGCTTGCTTAGCCAACTTGGCTTGGTGCTTGGCCCATTCATCAGGATAGTCCTCACCGCGCTTGAGGCTGGTGGGATCAGCGATTTGGCCAGGTGCCAATGGAGCTCTTGGGCATGGAGGAATGAGTGCGAATTTCTTCATGTACTTTGGAGTTACATACCTGTACTCCCTCCACTCTCTTGCCCATCTCCTTTCTATTTTATGAATGCGCACCTTGCGCTCATTCTTGGTTTCCTCAGTAGGTGTGCAGTACCCAGCATATATTTCATCAGGGATCTCAAATGCTGTATTGACCTCAGGCCTCTTTCCTCCCTTCTGTGGCTTCTTACCGTCAGCCATTTTCTTCAGTTGAGGAATTTGGACAATTGAATTCTCTGAAGAAGTATGCAACTTTTCTTCGAGGAATGCTGCAAATGAGTTAAGTTGATGAGAACCTAGTGATTCAGCAGCTGACATGTGTACCTGTGAACAGAGTATAGTTGCGAGGAATTTGGAGAGGTCATATGCGTTCTCAGAGGGTTTTTCAAAAAGAACAAGTTTGAGGAATTTGACCAGATGAGTCTTGAAGAATTTCACTAAGCGTTCTTTGTCTTGGGTTCCAGAGTTTTATAGATCGAAGATCCACACAATTGAGGAATCTTGAAGAAAAATGATGCCTAGAGAAATGAATCAAGAACAAATGACTTGTGAGGTGTTTAGTGTGTAAAGCTATGAAGAAAAACACCTTTGAAGATTTTGAAGATAATCATTCGAATCAACGAGGGCAGTAAAAGTAACTTTTAATTACCCTGGACGAAGAACACGATGAACAATGAGGTGTAGAGATGAAGTTCGTCTGTGTAGATCTTCCACGCCCTAACTCGGCGGAGGAAGACGACTACGGCGGCGGCAGAGTGAAGATTTCCGCGGTCGGCGCGAGTACGTCGGCGATGAGGTCGAGGCAGTGAAGGTCTTCCTCACCGGCGGCGATGAAGTAGTGGCAGCACTAGGGTTTGAGAAGCTCGAGCTGGAGAGAGGTCGAGCGGAGTAAAAGAAGTGAGGAAGGGAAGGAGGGGTATTTATAGCCACGGTGAAAAACTGCTCGCCCGAATAAATTGGACGAACGTGCCCTTGACCCTTCTCATTCACTTGACATGTGTCACCCACGTACTGAGAGGTGGGGATCATGTGCGATCGTGGGTGAATGGATAAGTGTATCGTGGGATGCGGAACAGTTTGAGCGGCAAAGCCGAAAATTTAGATAAGATAGGTTTTAAAGTTCCGTTCGCAATTTCTTCAGCTGACAAGGACACAGTGAAGATTTTGAACGAGTTTCAAATAGAACGCACATGAAGAATTTGTGAATAGATTGGGTTGAGTATAGCATAGAGGGGGAAGGGTCCGATCACATTCACTTAGCAGAAAAACCAACTTGAAGAATTAGCAATAAGTGAATGTTGTAGTCAATGAAGAAAAACGACGGAAGCAGTGAAGACAATGCAAAGTTGAAGAATATGAATAATTGAGGAATTTTAACTTTTGGTGGTGGCATGACCCACCGTATAAGAATGATGATTTCGGACACCGCATACAATTGTCGTAGGGTTCTGAGAATCGAATTCTTCGTTAATTTCTTCACACTAAGAGTGTTGTTCTTCATTGAATTGAAGAAAAATGTTTCTTCATGTGTTGCACATCTAAGTCATCAATTTTGCATAAGTGTTAGGATGAGTATCCTTTTCAAAGAACATTCGAAGATTCTAGGATATTTAGCTCACACCGCAACTTGCTAAATCTCTTCTCATCCAAGGCTTTGTGAAGACATCGGCTAGCTGTTCTTCAGTCTTCACATGCTCAATAGAAATGTCGCCCTTCAACACATGATCACGAAGAAAATGATGACGAATTTAAACGTGCTTTGTCTTCGAGTCCTGAACTGGGTTGTGAGCAATCTTGATGGCACTCTCATTGTCACAGTAGAGAGGCACATTCTTCTTGTTGACGCCGTAGTCCTTGAGAGTTTGCTTCATCCATAGCAATTGGGCACAGCAAGAACCAGCGGCAATATAGTCAGCTTCAGCAGTAGATAGTGATACGCAGTTCTGTTTCTTCGAGGACCAACAGACCAAAGATTGTCCAAGGAAATGACATGTACCAGATGTTGACTTGCGGTCCACACGATCACCAGCATAGTCAGAGTCATAATATCCAATGAGATCAAAAGCCGAGCCCTTGGGGTACCATAATCCAAGTGTTGGTGTGTGAGCTAGATATCGAAGAATATGCTTCACAGCCTTATGGTGTGATTCCTTTGGTGTAGCTTGAAATCGGGCACAGACGCAAACACTAAGCATTTTATCTGGCCTAGATGCACATAAGTACAATAAAGAGCCAATCATGGAGTGGTATACCTTATGATCGAAGTCAATACCGTTTTCATCAGTGCACAGATGGACATTTGTGGGCATAGGAATTTTGACGCCTTCACAATCTTGCATGCCGAATTTCCTCAGTACATCCTTGAGGTATTTCTCCTGAGATATGAATATGCCATTGCGTTGTTGACGAATTTGAAGTCCTAAGAAGAATTTCAGCTCTCCCATCATAGACATTTGATAATCTTCACTCATCATATAGGCAAATTCATCACTATAATGTTGGTCAGTACAGCCAAAGATAATATCATCAACATATATTTGGCACACAAACAATTCACCATCATAAGATTTAGTGAAAAGAGTAGGGTCGAGTGAACCGGGTTTGAAGCCTTTCGTCATGAGGAATTCCTTCAAAGTATCATACCACGCCCGTGGGGCCTGCTTGAGGCCATAGAGGGCCTTGTTGAGTCTGAAGACTTTGTCAGGATTCTTTGGATCTTCAAAACCTAGGGGTTGAGCAACATATACTTCTTCCTCAAGCTTACCATTGAGGAATGCACTTTTCACATCCATTTGATATAAAGTGATATCATGATGGTTAGCATAAGCAAGTAATATGCGAATAGCCTCAAGTCTAGCAACAGGTGCAAAAGTTTCATCGAAATCAATTCCTTCAACCTGTGTGTAGCCTTGAGCTAGAAGCCGTGCCTTATTCCTCACCACAAGGCCATTTTCATCTTGCTTGTTGCGGTAGATCCACTTTGTGCCGATGATATTGTGCTTGCGAGGATCTGGACATTTGACCAGTTCCCAGACATTGTTGAGCTCGAACTGATGTAATTCTTCTTGCATGGCCCGAATCCACTCAGGCTCCAGAAATGCTTCATCTACCTTAGTGGGCTCTGTAATAGAGACAATGTCAGGACCCCGATCCTAAATCACACCGATCTAGCATGTAACACTACATATCACTTTGCGGCCTCACGCACGGTATTCCCACGGGTGCCACCTTACCTGGCCCGGGACCGTTTGCGCCTTTTGGCTCACGTATATGATAATGTCGCTAGCATCCATATGACAAGAACCCGGGCCGACATGGCTAGTCGTGTAACCAAAGCGGCACCAACCTATGGGGACAGGCATACATGAATCACATCGAGCATGTCGGTCAGCAGCGTGTGAATCCGGGCTGTAGCACTGGGCTAATAGGACTCCGGAAACCCGGGCTGTAGCAGGCTAGGAAGGACTCCGGATGTCAGCGCATGACATTTCCCCCAAGGGACAGACACAGGAATGAAGTGAAACACATGCCGGCCAGTCAAGTGTCCTGAGCAGTAGTGCTGGGCTAGCAGGAATCCGGTGAACCGGGCCGTAGCGGACTACTATGGCTCATGGAAGCACTAGACTACATTTCCCCATAATAGAGGCTGCCAAGGATAAACAACTAGATTGTCGGATCCCACACATACCAAGCATTTCAATCATACACACAATATGCTCGATATGTGTAAATACAACATGGCATCACAACATAACTCTACAACTCAAGTATTTATTCCTTAGGATCCGAGGAGCGAGATATTACAAACATGGGTCTCATGACCCAACAATCACAGCATACAAATCAAGCACATGCGGAAGCTTAACATGTCTGAGTACAAACATCTACAAATGGAAAAAGGCTAAGAAGCCTGACTATCTACCAGATCCTGCCGAGGGCACAAGATCGTAGCTGAGGTATCAAGCTAAACGTCGAAGTCCACGCGGCACTACTAGCGAGACTGAAGTCTCTCTCTGCAAAACATAAATTAAGCAAACGTGAGTACAAAGGTACTCAGCCAGACTTACATCAAAACTAGCTACATATGCATCGGTATCAACAAGGGAGGGTGGTGGAGTTTAACTGCAGCAAGCCAGCTTTGACTTAGTGGCTAACCTGAACTACGACTGCAAGCAACTCTTTTGAGGTGGCGCACACGAGTCCACATATTCACCATTCAATACACCACTATGGATCCGCTCCCATCTCCCTACGAGAAGGCCATCCATAGCACTCACGCTTATCTTGCGAGTTTAGGGTATCCACTTTCACTTGTCTATGAACTATGCAAGGGGTCCAAGTTTCCATATCCGAGGAATCCGGCTATTCGAATAGATAATGATAACCCTGCAGGGGTGTACTTCTTCACACACGCTCCCACCACTTACCGTCATTTACACGACATGTACTCGGCAACCTTCAAGCGGAAGCCCAACGAGGGTGCCGGCCACGGCCTACCTAAACACTTAAGTCTCTAGTCCAGGTTTATCGCCTATCCAGGTTCCATCCGCAGGGAGTCCGGCCGAGGTTTCCACATACGGCACCGAACGATGTGTACAGGGTTTCGAGACACCAAACGGGCGCCCGGCATGCCCGGCCACGGTGTATCTACCGCAACATAGCCCACCCCTGGGGTCAGCGCTATGCACGGCCGCCAACACATAACCTACAAACACCAGAAACTAGTTGCAACTCCAGGACAGAGTACTAGGGTGATTAAGAAGCCGAGAGGGTCAATTAAGGATCCCAATGAGTGGTAGTAGCTGTTCATGGATCACAGACATAGAACTCAGTTCCTGAGGACGGTTTCAATGAGACAACCCACCATGTACTCCTACATGGCCTCTCACCGCTACCTTTACCAAATCGTGTTCACACGCTTAGCTCACACACAGTAGGACATGTTCACACACCTCTGATTCGTTCCTGACGAATCAGACCTGTCACAACTCTATGCCATAGCAGGCATGACAAACAAGCATGAATGAGTAGGCACATCAGGGCTCAAACAACTCCTACTCATGCTAGTGGGTTTCATCTATTTACTGTGGCAATGACAGGTCATGCAGAGGATAAGGGGTTCAACTACTGCAACAAGTAACAGATGAATCGTTGTTGTCCTAATGCAGTAAAAGAGAGCAGGAGCGAGAGAGTGGGCTTGTATCGGAATGAACAAGGGGGGTGTGCTTGCCCGGCACTTCTGAGGATAGTAAAGCTCTTCATCGGTGTCATTGAATTCATCGCTGGATCAACGTCTACTGAGGGGGGACAAACACCGGCAACTGAGAAAGAACACAATCAATGCATGGCGATATGCAACAATATGATGCATGCTATGACATGGCAATATGAATGTGTTTTGGCTAATGCAACAGAAAGTCATTTTAATTGAAGTGGAATTCAAAACTATATCAAATTCCAACTCCAAACCTATTATGAAATTTGCCCTAATCATGTTTCATCCTAAACAGTGAGGTTAACTTGCTCAAACATGCATGAAAATGGTACAGATGGATTCCTTGAATTTTTCTGATAATTTTTCATATATAAATTATTACATTTGGAGTTACGGTTGAATTTCTATGATTTTTAGAAGTTTTGGACAATTTCTGGAATTTCCTGAATTAAAATTAATCCAAAAAAGGAGTTATGGCGTCAGCACTACGTCATTGTGATGCAGCAGGTCAATTGAGCTACCCCGGGTCAAACCTGACCACTGGGGTCCACTTGTCAGGGACAAAGTGCTGGTCAGTGTCGCTCACAGGTGGGTCCGGGTCAACTGACACGTCATCAAGTCAACCAGACATGTGGCCCAGTCAACAGCCAGGTCAGCACGGTCAAAGCTGACGCGTGCGCCACTGTGGTTAGTTAAACCGAAATAGGAACTAAACTAATATTAATTAAGGGCACGGGGCCCATGTGTCATTGGCCCAGGGGGTTGTTTAGTGGGGGTTTAGCCCTTAATCACGCGGCCACGTCGGCTCGCCGGAGTATGGCCAGCGGCGACCTCAAAACGCGGCCGAGGGTATCGGGCTCACTCCTCCGGCGTCCATACGAGTAGCTGAGAGCGTCCACGGGGAGCTAGAGCTCGCCCGCATCCATCGCTGCAAGCAGCAGCAGCTAGGGCGGCCGGAGCTCGTCGGAAACGAGCTCGGGGCGGCGCCGGAGTTCGGGCACGAGTGGGGACGTGGTTGCTGTGGCCGTGGTGATGTGTGTTTAGCACCTACGGCATCTACGGGGTGCGGTGAGTACGATGGGCGCATGCCCGGGACCAAATGGTCACCGGAGCATCACCGGCGACGAGCGCGGCGGCAGCGGGTTTCGGTCAACAAGGGGGCGACGGCTACGGCATGTGAGAGCGAGAACAGAGAGGGGGAGAAGGGGCAGGAGCTCACAGCGAGTGCAGAGATGGCCTCGGCGTGCCCGGGGAAGCACCGGAGCGAGCGGGGCGGCAAGAGGAATCTCCGGCGGCCGGCGACGAAGGTGATGAAGATGGCGTCAATGCAGGGTCTCTGGCAAGGCGCGGCTTGGTGGGGAGGAAGAGGGGGTCGAGGCGAAGCTTTTGGACACGTCGGAGAAGCGAGGGGGGCGGTGGCTGCGGTAGCAGCAAGCGGCGGCGACGAGATCCGCTCGGTGGGAGAGAGAGGGAGCCAGAGGAGGGGATGGGGATGAGAGAGTGAGCGAGGGGGTTCCAGGGGGTGTGTGGCGTCGTTGGAGACGTCTAGAGCGTCGAGGATGCAGGCAAGCAGGGTGGAGGTGGCCGCACGGTGGCGCGCGTGCGTCGGGCACGCGCCCGTCCTCCTGGCAGGGAGGAAGACGACGGGGAGGGGGTGGCTTGGTGGGCTGGGCCGCCAGCTGGGCCAGCCAGCTGCAGAGCTGGGCCGAATAGGTAAGTTAGCCAGGTAATTCTCTCTCTCTCTCTTTTATTTTTCTGTTTTCTATTTTTCTGCAACTTTGTGGCTTTTCTGAAAATGCTTAGGCACTTTCAAAAATCACCAAACTGCTCATGCCCACTGTTTAGCATATAACCAACATGGAACATTTCAGTTTAGGATTATTTGGACATCTAAAATATTCTATAGCATTTAAATGCCCACATGCAAATAGAGTGTGATTTAATTCAGTGACCCTATGATGTCCTAGAAATATGTGCACCATTTCTGTCTGAGGTTTAAGACCAAGGAAAAGATGATGAACATTTTAGAAGGGCATTTCTGGTTCATTGAAAAAGATTTTAGTAAATCCTAGTTGGATTAATGGGGTGCTGGGGGTTCTGTCATCCCCATTTCAATTTTCTGAGTAAAGTAGACATGATGCAACACCATATGTTAGCACTAGGTATTACCAGAACTTGGGATGTGACAACTCACCCCCACTAAAACAAGAATCTCGTCCTGAGATTCAAGAAGTGGAGTAAGAAGACAGAGGGGTCACAAAACTATCACAGTCTTCTTGATCCAACTACCCTTCTCGAAGATACCGATATATTGCAACACATTGCTCTTGACGTCTTTGTCTTCGAGATCTTCATCCAACACGATGAAGAGGGAAAGAAACTCTGTAGGAAACGATCTTCTCAAAGATCGAGCAACTCAAGATCAACTCATGGAGTGAGACATTAGAACATCTCTTGAGCTGAGACACAAAACACACATCGAGAGAGATGGAAGGTAATAGATGACAAGGGTTCAAATTGGTAGGCAACAATTCCACGCTGGAGTAGGATGGTGCATGGTTTCAAAGTAGCGAGGAGGTAATTGCCATGATTCCATAACGGGACACCTTAGGGAAAGGTGACTCGTAGAGCATTTCCCTTAAGTGGCAAAAAGAATAACTTTTGATACAAAGATCATTGAAACTCTTTATACCAGCCTGAGGTAATCACAATCGATCGTTGGAAGGGGTTCGAAAGAATGGCATACTCCGACTAGGATGGATGATGTGGACTACCTTGTTGAAGACAATGTAATGGATGAATTTGCTTGCGCGTGCTCTCAAGAACTTGAGCATTTCCATATTCATCAAGGTTCTACCAACATCCGTGGCAAGGATCCTGGCAACACGACATACTACCATGATGACTAGTGATGGATGATGCGGATACAAAGGAACATAACACCCTCTCAGACCTTCCCATAGCGAGGCTAAGGGAACAGAATCTGGACGATCGACCGGGAGACATTTAGCACTTCGCTTCTAATGTTCTCCTTGATGTGCTAGCGTAATCCATTCATAGATATGGTTTGATATCTAGAACATCAAGTAAAAGGTCGGGCTTCGGAAGCTCAAGAATCCATAAGGAATAACTACGGAGCCAGATCCTGCGAGATCCTTATGTGGAGGTGACCAACTTCTTCAACCAAGCTACTACAATAATAGGCCTTCCGGCTAGGTGTGTTGGCCACGACATCCACGTTACCGGTTACAGAGAGACCAACATTATAGTTCTTGGAGTATGTTCCAACCATCATATCTGCCTGAGATTCAGATCCGATTGGTGATAGGATACTTCAGACTCAGCATGTCTGAAAAGAAAGTTTGCAACACAAGTCGATGAGATGGCGTTGCAAGATTCTCGGGAAATGAACTACAATAGCAAGCTCCAAAACATGAGCTGGTTCTGCTACAAACCTATGAACACGCTGTCCAAGACAAGCATGATCACATAGTAGTCTTACAATAAAACACTACCGGGTTCAGATTGGAACCATCATTGAAATAACGAAGTCTTGTGCATGTCCGTCTGGGCCCTTCGGGGATAGCAATTGAACTTCTTATCCTTGAACAATTCAATCAGTGGCTTCGTGTGCTAGGGATACATACAGAATGAAGATGATCAGTCTATCAAACCATAGAATACTTCGCACATGCATGACTAACTTGGGATGATTCCAGAGGAAGCAAAACAAACTTTCTCAAATTCATGGTGGCAACTTGCACCTAATGCACGTGAACTTGGAGAAAGTCACTTCTTTCACCCAAACATATACCTCATGAGTGGAACACGAAGGCAATGCTTACAAAAGATTCCAACACTAGCTCAATGTTTAACACGAACCATGGGGGAGACAAAATGCTGCTGATGGGCTCAACAGCAACTCATCGGAATTTCCATATCACTGGACTTCCACCATTATGTGAACACGGTGATAGCATTGGTCAGACCAAAGAATGTAATGGTGTATGCTCGAGGGATCAACCACGAGTAAGACAACATTACAAGAATCGTTGGTTCTGATTTGACTTGACGATAGCCCATACTCAAGTCAAAGTTTTGACAAGGCAATAGATCCAACAACTGATCACAAGGACCAATCAATGGAGATATCATCTTTCTTCAACACACACACACGCACAGAAGATATCCCTTAACATGAACTAAGTCAGACAAGCTTTGATCTTCCAACTCTCCAAGTTGTTGTTTATCTTAACCAACTAGCTCAGGGTATCCGACAAAGATTCTTGGAGAAAGGGTGGCTTACAAGAAAACCAATTTGGTCATAACCTCAACATAACAGTCGGGAAAACAACCTGGTGATACTTCCGAGAAGATATTCGGAAAATCACGAACCACCGGTATGTTACTAAACTCGAGAACATTCTTGCTTTTTAGGGCAAGACGATGGGACCAAGAGAGTGATGGATTGCCAAAATCCTATCTCATTGGTCGATGAGTGCACCCAGAGATATGGACTAGGTAGCACGATCAACCTTAGGGTGATGATTCAATACCAACACGCTAAGAATGAGATTATTGTCCATTAACTACCCAGCAACGGGATTGCTAGCAGTATTGATTTCACACATCACGATTCACTTGTAGGCATTCCGGTTGCGACAACACGGAACCGGGGAATGAATAATGATGGCGAGAAGTATCACTATGTCAAGAATTCGTAAGAGAAGGTACAATTATAATGACATTCCTGACACAAAGGGGGTAATACTACAGGGTAGAACAGAACAAAAGCTGGATTGGCATTTGATCTGCAGAACACAACTACTTTGACCCAATCCTGGATATGGATGAGGTACTAGAGTTTGTTTCTCCTAGTCATTCTGAAATAGAATGGCTTGACGGACCATAAGAATAATAGGCATCGATAACACGAATGCACAACTAGTCCTGGCTATCAATTGATAGACAAAGGTGAGAATACAACTAAAGAGAGACAACTCAAAGGGACATATATCTTTTCTGAGTTGTGGATGCATGGATTAGTATGCCGAACAAATTCAGCATATTTCTTCCGGATAACCCATGCAGAAAGGTTGAACTGGCAGAGTTGCAAAATAGAATGGAGAACCCATCACGCGCACTCTAGTCATGACCTTTTGGTTCAAAAGAACTCCTGCCAAGAATGGTTCATGGTATTTAGAAGAATGATGTACCACGGACCTCGAAGACTATCACAAAGGTTACTAATATCCCAAAGGTACGAGCAACACTAACAACATGAAGTAGGGAAATCTCGGCTTCAGAAACCCAGGAGTAGAATACCTACTACTAAGTGGCATCACGGGATGCTTTCGAGATTGATGGCCAGAATCATCACACCAGGAACACAAAACATGGCTAGATTACTAGGTGACTCCCAAAAACACCTAGGGTCATAATAATAGCTCCAACATATATGTCGAGACAACAGAGTACCTCAACTCACCGATTAGTGTGATTAATCTGGCCCAAATGGACATCAGGAATAGGAGGAAGGGGTTTGCAAATGCATCAGACTATTTAGAAACCTGGAATGACTCGGATAGCATAACGGCTGTAAATGCTCAAAAAGATTTGAGACATCCTGCAAAATAGTGGCATAACCACTTAACATCATCATATCAAGGGTCTGATTCAACTGACAACATACCAAAAGTAGTAGAAATTGAAATGGGCTTGAACTCAACAATCCTAGGCAACTACGGTTTAGTAACACGGCATCCTGATAGATAGATGAGAAGGCCTAGTTCTTAATCCCCGTAGATAAGAAGAGGTTGACTCATATCAGAAGGACATAAGGTAAAGGAGTAAAAAGAGCCTTACGTTCCCTTCCACAATCAATTCCCTTACATAACTAAAGCATTTCTAGACTCGACTTCGACCAGTTTGGCTTGGTAATCCTACAGGCAGTCAGGCTCTGATACCAACGCTCTCAGGACCCCGATCCTAAATCACATTGATCTAGCATGTAACACTTCATATCACTTTGCAGCCTCACGCACGGTATTCCCACGGGTGCCACCTTACCTGGCCCGGGACCGTTTGCGCCTTTTGGCTCACGTATATGATAATGTCGCTAGCATCCATATGACAGAGAACCCGGGCCGACACGGCTAGTCATGTAACCAAAGCGGCACCAACCTATGGGGACAGGCATACATGAATCAAATCAAGCATGTCGGTCAGCAGCGTGTGAATCCGGGCTGTAGCACTGGGCTAACAGGACTCCGGGAACCCGGCCTGTAGTAGGCTAGGCAGGACTCCGGATGTCACCGCGTGACATTTCCCCGAAGGGACAGACACAGGAACGGAGTGAAACACACGCCGACCAGTCAAGTGTCCTGAGCAGTAGTGCTAGGCTAGCAGGACTCCGGTGAACCGGGCCGTAGCGGACTACTATGGCTCATGGAAGCACTAGACTACATTTCCCCATAAGAGAGGCTGCCAAGGATAAACAACTAGATTGTCGGATCCCACACATACCAAGCATTTCAATCATACACACAATATGCTCGATATGTGTAAATACAACATGGCATCACAACATAACTCTACAACTCAAGTATTTATTCCTTAGGCTCCGAGGAGCGAGATATTACAAACATGGGTCTCATGACCCAACAATCACAGCATACAAATCAAGCACATGCGGAAGCTTAACATGTCTGAGTACAGACATCTACAAATGGAAAAAGGCTAAGAAGCCTGACTATCTACCAGATCCTGCCGAGGGCACAAGATCGTAGCTGAGGTATCAAGCTAAATGTCGAAGTCCACGCGGAACTACAAGCGAGACTGAAGTCTCTCTCTGCAAAACATAAATTAAGCAAACGTCAGTACAAAGGTACTCAGCAAGACTTACAACAGAACTAGCTACATATGCATCAGTATCAACAAGGGGGGTGGTGGAGTTTAACTACAGCAAGCCAGCTTTGACTTAGTGGCTAACCTGAACTACGACTGCAAGCAACTCTTTTGAGGTGGCGCACACGAGTCCACATATTCACCATTCAATACACCACTATGGATCTGCTCCCGTCTCCCTATGAGAAGGCCATCCATAGCACTCACGCTTATCTTGCGAGTTTAGGGTATCCACTTTCACTTGTCTATGAACTATGCAAGGGGTCCAAGTTTCCATATACGAGGAATCCGGCTATTCGAATAGATAATGATAACCCTGCAGGGGTGTACTTCTTCACACACGCTCCCACCACTTACCATCATTTACACGACATGTACTCGGCAACATTCAAGCGGAAGCCCAATGAGGGTGTCGGCCATGGCCTACCTAAACACTTAAGTCTCTAGTCCAGGTTTATCGCTTATCCAGGTTCCATCCGCAGGGAGTCCGGCCGAGGTTTCCACATACGGCACCGAACGATGTGTACAGGGTTTCGAGACACCAAACGGGCGCCCGGCATGCCCGGCCACGGTGTATCTACCGCAACATAGCCCACCCCTGGGGTCAGCGCTATGCACGGCCGCCAACACATAACCTACAAACACCAGAAACTAGTTGCAACTCCAGGACAGAGTACTAGGGTGATTAAGAAGCCGAGAGGGTCAATTAAGGATCCCAATGAGTGGTAGTAGCTGTTCATGGATCACAGACATAGAACTCAGTTCCTGAGGACGGTTTCAATGAGACAACCCACCATGTACTCCTACATGGCCTCTCACCGCTACCTTTACCAAATCGTGTTCACACGCTTAGCTCACACACAGTAGGACATGTTCACACACCTCTGATTCATTCCTGACGAATCAGACCTGTCACAACTCTATGCCATAGCAGGCATGACAAACAAGCATGAATGAGTAGGCACATCAGGGCTCAAACAACTCCTACTCATGCTAGTGGGTTTCATCTATTTACTGTGGCAATGACAGGTCATGCAGAGGATAAGGGGTTCAACTACTGCAACAAGTAACAAATGAATCGTTGTTGTCCTAATGCAGTAAAAGAGAGCAGGAGCGAGAGAGTGGGCTTGTATCGGAATGAACAAGGGGGTGTGCTTGCCCTGCACTTCTGAAGATAGTAAAGCTCTTCATCGGTGTCATCGAATTCATTGCTAGATTAACGTCTACTGAGGGGGGACAAACACCGGTAACTGAGAAAGAACACAATCAACACATGGCGATATGCAACAATATGATGCATGCTATGACATGGCAATATGAATGTGTTTTGGCTAGTGCAACAGAAAGTCATTTTAATTGAAGTGGAATTCAAAATTATATCAAATTCCAACTCCAAACCTATTATGAAATTTGCCCTAATCATGTTTCATCCTAAACAGTGAGGTTAACTTGCTCAAACATGCATGAAAATGGTACAGATGGATTCCTTGAATTTTTCTGATAATTTTTCATATATAAATTATTTCATTTGGAGTTACGGTTGAATTTCTATGATTTTTAGAAGTTTTGGACAATTTATGGAATTTCCTTAATTAAAATTAATCCAGAAAATGAGTTATGGCATCAGCACTACGTCACTGTGACGCCAGCAGGTCAACTGAGCTGCCTCGGGTCAAACCTGACCAGTGGGGTCCACTGGTCAGGGGCAA